>NC_081517.1:46110462-46147962 GCF_030273125.1 Centropristis striata | reverse complement strand
TAAAGAATGACAGTAAAGTGTTTATTCTTTATGTCAGCTGCTCTGAGCTGTTTACATGAATTTACCATAAATATCACAATACAGCTCACTACATTATATATTATTATTATTATTATTATTATTATTATTATTATTATTATTATTATATATTATTATTATTATTATTATATAGTGGCGGCTCACTGACCAACAGTCAAACTTCCGGCTCACTTAAAATCGACCAATTAAATATTAAAATCTAATTCAGAGGAGGCTCTGGCCGATTGTGGAACCTCAGATTCAGGAGGAACAATGCAGCTTCCGTCCTGGCCGTGGAACAACGGACCAGCTCTTTACCCTCCCAGACTTCTGGAGGGGTCATGGGAGTTTGCTCATCCAGTCTACATGTGTTTTATGGACTTGGAGAAGGCTTACGACCGTGTCCCTCGGGGAGTCTTGTTGGGGTACTAAGGGAATATGGGATACCGGACTCGTTGCTACGAGCTATCCGGTCCCTATATAACCAAAGTGAGAGCTGTGTCCGCATACTCGGCACAACGTCAAACACGTTCCCAGTGGGTGTTGGCCTCCGCCAGTGTTGCCCCTTGTCTCCGATTCTGTTGGTGGTCTTCATGGATCTCAAGGTTCAGCCGGGGGAGGAAGGGATTCGGTTTGGTGACCTTAGAATTACATCTCTGCTTTTTGCAGATGATGTGGTTCTTTTGGCTTCATCAAGCCGGGACCTCCAGCACTCACTGGGGCGGTTTGCAGCCGAGTGTGAAGTGGTTGGGATGAGAGTCAGCACCTCCAAGTCTGAGGCCATGGTTCTCTGCTGGAAAAAGGTGGACTGCCCCCTCTGGGTGGAGAGAGGTACTGCCCCCTCTGGGTGGAGACAGGTACTGCCCCCTCTGGGTGAAAATGGTGGACTGCCCCCTCTGGGTGGAGACAGGTGCTGCCCCCTCTGGGTGAAAACGGTGGACTGCCCCCTCTGGTGGAGAGAGGTACTGCCCCCTCTGGGTGGAGACAGGTACTGCCCCCTCTGGGTGAAAATGGTGGACTGCCCCCTCTGGGTGGAGACAGGTGCTGCCCCCTCTGGGTGAAAATGGTGGACTGCCCCCTCTGGGTGGAGACAGGTACTGCCCCCTCTGGGTGGGGAGAGGTACTGCCCCCTCTGGGTGGGGAGAGGTACTGCCCCCTCTGGGTGGAGACAGGTACTGCCCCCTCTGGGTGGAGAGAGGTACTGCCCCCTCTGGGTGGAGACAGGTACTGCCCCCTCTGGGTGGGGAGAGGTACTGCCCCCTCTGGGTGGAGACAGGTACTGCCCTCTCTGGGTGGGGAGAGGTACTGCCCCCTCTGGGTGGAGAGAGAGGTACTGCCCCCTCTGGGTGGGGAGAGGTACTGCCCCCTCTGGGTGGAGACAGGTACTGCCCCCTCTGGGTGGGGAGAGGTACTGCCCCCTCTGGGTGGGGAGAGAGGTACTGCCCCCTCTGGGTGGGGAGAGGTACTGCCCCCTCTGGGTGGGGAGAGGTACTGCCCCCTCTGGGTGGAGAGAGGTACTGCCCCCTCTGGGTGGGGAGAGAGGTACTGCTCCCTCTGGGTGGAGAGAGGTACTGCCCCCTCTGGGTGGGGAGAGAGGTACTGCTCCCTCTGGGTGGAGAGAGGTACTGCTCCCTCTGGGTGGAGAGAGGTACTGCCCCCTCTGGGTGGAGACAGGTACTGCCCCCTCTGGGTGGGGAGAGAGGTACTGCCCCCTCTGGGTGGAGACAGGTACTGGCCCCTCTGGGTGGAGACAGGTACTGCCCCCTCTGGGTGGGGAGAGAGGTACTGCTCCCTCTGGGTGGAGAGAGGTACTGCCCCCTCTGGGTGGAGAGAGGTACTGCCCCTCTGGGTGGAGAGAGGTACTGCCCCCTCTGGGTGGAGACAGGTACTGCCTCAAGAGAAGGAGTTCCAGTATCTGGGGGTCTTGTTCAGCATTGATGCGGGCGTTGTACCGGACCGTCGTGGTGAAGAAGGAGCTGAGCCTGAAGGCAAAGCTCTCGATTTACCGCTCCATCTACGTTCCAACCCTCACCTATGGTCATGAGCTTTGGGTAGTAACTGAAAGAGCAAGATCATGGATACAAGCGGCTGAAATGAGCTTCCTCCGTAGGGTGGCTGGGCTCAGCCTTAGAGATAGGGGGAGGAGCTCAGACATCTGGAGGGAGCTCGGAGTAGAGTCGCTGCTCCTTCTCCTCTAAAGGAGCCAGCTGAGGTGGTTTGGGCATCTGGTAAGGATCCTCCCGGGTGCCTCCCGTCAGAGGAGTTCCAGGTCCAACTGGTAGGAGGCCCCGGGGAAGACCCAGAACACGGTGGAGGGATTATATCTCTCTCCTGGCCTGGGAACGCCTCGGGGTCCAGGAGGAGCTGGACGTTGTGGCTGGGAGAGGGACGCCTGGAACGCCCTGCTTAGCCTGCTGCCCCCGCGACCCGGCCCCGGATAAGCGGAAGAAAATGGATGGATGGATGTGTTTTTTCTGTGACTGTGTTTTTCTGTGACTGTGTTTTTGTCTGACTGTGTTTTTATGTGACTGTGTTTTTAATCTGATTGTGTTCTTCTGACTGTGTTTCAGGACGCCAGCATCAAACGTCCTCCTGCTCCGGTTCCTTGGATCAAAGATCAGAACAGAGAATCCAACGAGATGAAGACTGAACACGAACAATTCAACCTGCTGGATCGGGTACGAACTCCTCTAAAGTTATAAACTGTCAGGAAATATATATTAGACCTCCTTGTTTCTTTAGTTTATTGTTCATTTTAATGTCTGGAACAACTAAAGGTTCATTAGTTTGGACAAATTTAATGATAACACAAATATCTGATAAGAGTTTAATATAATAAGAGCTGATATCTAGACATTTTCCAAAATCATCATCAATGAAACCATGTTAAATGTCTAGATATCAGCTCTTAAATTAAACTCTTATCAGATATTTCTGTTGTTATCGTTATATTTGTCCAAACAAAAGAACCTTTAGTTGAACCAGACATTAAAATGAAATGAAGAAAACAAGGAGGTCTAATAGTTTTTTCCATGACTGTAATTCTTTCTGTCTAGAGTAGATTTAATTATCACGTAGTATAAAAAGCATCAGAGGAGGATGTTGTGGTAACCTCGAAATGATCAGCAGGTTTTATAATAATAAGATGTTAAAGTTGTGTTCTCTGGTTTAATAATAATAAGATATAAACTGTGTGTTGTGTCCCAGATGATAATAATAATAATAATAATAAGATATAAACTGTGTGTTGTGTCCCAGATGATAATTTAAACTGTGTGGATGATAATAATGAAACATATAAACTGTGTGTGTTGTGTGTCCCAGATAATAATAATAATAATAATAAGATATAAACTGTGTGTGTTGTGTTTCCCAGCATGCCCAGGAGCTGTGTGAGCTCCGTCTGGGCATCGAGCAGGTGACGGAGCGGGAGCTGGACATGGCCAAACGTCTGGAGGACTTCATCATCCAGAGCCAGGACCACAACGCTCTGCTGCAGGAGGAGCTCTCCACGCTACGCTCACAGCTGGAGCAGCAGGAGGAGCTGCTCGCCACCGCCACCTTCAGGTAGGAGACCAGAACCAGAACCAGACCCAGAACCAGAAACAGAAACAGAACCACCTTCAGGTAGGAGACCAGAACCAGAAACAGAAACAGAAACAGAAACAGAACCACAACCAGAACCACATTCAGGTAGGAGAATCAGAACCAGAACCACCTTCAGGTAGGACAAATACAACCAGGAACCAGGAACCAGAACCAGAACCAGAGCCAGAGCCAGTCTCATCACTCTTTAATACACTGTAAAAAAACATGTGTTGTTTCTATGGTAAAAACCAGCAGCTGAACTTCACTGTAATAAACACAGTGAGTGTTTTTCTGCTGTAAATTAAAATGTAAATATGATCAAAAACTGTCATTTAGTCTGAATATTCCTGTTATTTTCCGGGTCATTGTGTCATTCATTCAATCACACATCATGGTATTTATCATTAACTTACATGGAAATGTTATATTTTTACAGCCAAACTGTGTTTTCTACAGTTTATGACAGTAAAAGTTAAAGTTTTATAACCAATAAATGGTGAAACATGTCCATATATTTATTGTTTGTATTTCCATATATTTATTGTTTGTATTTCCATATAATTATTGTTTGTATTTCCATATATTTATTGTTTGTATTTCCATATAATTATTGTTTGTATTTCCATATAATTATTGTTTGTATTTCCATATATTTATTGTTTGTATTTCCATATATTTATTGTTTGTATTTCCATGTTATTTATAGTTTGTATTTCCATATAATTATTGTTTGTATTTCCATATATTTTTTTGTTTGTATTTCCATATAATTATTGTTTGTATTTCCATATAATTATTGTTTGTATTTCCATATATTTATTGTTTGTATTTCCATATAATTATTGTTTGTATTTCCATATATTTATTGTTTGCATTTCCATATAATTATTGTTTGTATTTCCATATATTTATTGTTTGTATTTCCATATAATTATTGTTTGTATTTCCATATATTTATTGTTTGTATTTCCATATATTTATTGTTTGTGTTTCCATATATTTATTGTGTGTGTCAGGTTGGGTGTGATCGAGGAGGAGAGGGAGGAAGATGAGAGGAAGCTCAGCGTTGCCATGGCAGCAGCAGAACGAATGAACGTTCTGGTAAGAAAGAGAAATAAAACAAGGATCAAAGTGTTGATGAAATAATTCACCTGGTTATCATTTATTTATTATTTAATTATTGTGACTATTAACTTGATTTATTGAGTTGACTTGGAGGATTAAATCATTCTTTACAGTGTTTATGTCATGTAGAATGTGTTTAGAGTCCTAAAGTTATCAGTTAGTCAGTTAGTGACCTCTAGTGGTTGAATCAGAGATAACATCTTATTCTAGAGCTGACATCACTTCATTCATCTATCTATCCATCTATCTATCTATCTATCTATCTATCTATCTATCTATCTATCTATCTATCATCTATCTATCTATCTATCTATCTATCTATCCATCCATCCATCCATCCATCCATCCATCCATCCATCCATCCATCCATCCATCCATCCATCCATCCATCCATCCATCTATCTATCTATCTATCTATCTATCTATCTATCTGTGTGAAGAAAAGTTGACTAGTTTTTAGTGACTTTGCTGGTTTCTATAAATATAATTCCTATCATATCATTATGTCCAGATGATGGCTCTAGCATTTACTGATTATTAATTCAACAATATTTTTACACATTACATTACATTACATACATACATACATTACACATATTGAGAAAATAGGTCACGTGTATTTCATTACAATCAATAAAAAGTCACTTGTTATTAGTTAGAATACACTAATTCTAAGGTATTTGTGGTTCATTAGATTAGATATTTTTACTGGTTTTGGAAAGTTTTGACAAGACACATTTTATTGTTCCATTGGCAGATAATTTTGATATTTTTAAGCAAAATAAACCAATTTGTTGTACTTTTTTCCTTGTTTTTAAGAGCTGACTTCTTGCAGTGAAAAGTATTTGTAATGTGAGAACCAACGACACTGAGACAAACTGTAATCTGGTGTTATACAGGAGTTAAACTGATAAAGTGTGTGTGTGTGTGTGTGTGTGTGTGTGTGTGTGTTACAGGAGGAGCAGTTTGCTGACCTGGTGAAGGATCTTCAGAGCCACAACACCCCCAACAACCTGCAGCACCCGGAGAAACCACACGTCAACAGCACCTGAACGCACCACCTGGAAAAACACACATCAACAGCACCTGAAGGCACCACGCAGAGATAACAATGTTGTTAGTTGTTGCTAGTTGTTGTTTGTTGTTGTTTGTTGAGTTGATGTTGGTTCAGCTGAAGTCACTGATGGTTCCTTTATTAAGTGTTAATGATTAAAAATAATAAATTAAAACGGATGTGATTTGTTTGTATTTAGCGACAGACGTGTTTGATATGTAAACATTTCTGATAAATAAAACAACAGTAAATGTTTCTCTCTACATTCTGCAGTGACTCATCGTCATTATTAGTGTTTTGACTTGTACTTGTTTTGCAGCATATTTTAATTGAGAATTATCATAAGTTAATTTATACTTTTACTTTATTGCAATACTGCGATTTGTGCTTCACCAAATGTGTTTGACAATAAAATTACTTAGCAAATTCAGATTTTACATGAAAACATCAGCATATAAAATATGATTTACTCACCCATCAGCTCTCAGTAATAAATAATTAATAATGAATTCCTCATGTGTGATGTCATGTTGATTTAAATGATAACTAAAGGTCATTTTAAAGGGGAATATTAAGCTTATTTCTGATTCATACCTGCGTTTTGGGTTTCTACTAGAATGTTTATGTGCTTTAATGTCCCAAAAACATTTATTATCTCTTACTGACTGTTTGAATATTCACATTCTGTTATCATTTGACGACTGTTTTTCCCCCTAAAATATAATGAAATATATAGAAAGGTCTCTTTTACTTCCTAGCTGAGTGAAATTACTCTGATGAGATAATAATAATAATAATGAGATAAAAAGTCATCTCATTATGAGTTTTTATGTCATTATTATGAGTTTTTATGTCATTATTATGAGTTTTTATGTCATTATTATGACTTACTGTGATGATATTTTTTATTATCAAGGCTAAGTTTAATGTTTTTTTCTCTTTTTTTCTGGCTTCAAAAGTGCTTTTATGCTTTAAAACCTTAAAAATAAATTTTCAATAAGAAAAAAATGAGGGAGGAGGAGCGGGACTTCTGTTTATCGTCACTTCCGGTGTGTCGCCACTTCCGGTGTGTCGCCACTTCCTCTATCTGCCGACGTCATATCCGGTATCAGACCGCGCCGCCAGTTAGAGTGTGTGATAAACAAGCGTCTCCTGAAGCTCTTTGTTCCTCTAACACTGAAACAAGATGTCTGACAAGATGAGCATGTCTCTGGACGACATCATCAAGCTGAACAAGAAGGGAGGAGGAGGCCGGGAAGGAGGCTCCGGAGGCCCGGGAGGAGGCGCAGGAGGCCGGGCCGGAGGCTCGAGGCCTGTCCGGGGGAGACGGACCAACTTCAACCGGGAGAGGAACAACCGGTCCAGCCCGTACACCAGGGTCAGTAAATACTATAATTATATAATAATAATATAATATACATTATAATTAATACCAGCCCGTACACCAGGGTCAGTATTACTATAATTATATAATAATAATATAATATACATTATAATTAATACCAGCCCGTACACCAGGGTCAGTATTACTATAAAACTATATAATAATAATAAAATATACATTATAATTAATACCAGCCCGTACACCAGGGTCAGTAAATACTATAATTATATAATAATAATATAATATACATTATAATTAATACCAGCCCGTACACCAGGGTCAGTAAATACTATAATTATATAATAATAATATAATATACATTATAATTAATACCAGCCCGTACACCAGGGTCAGTAAATACTATAATTATATAATAATAATATAATATACATTATAATTAATACCAGCCCGTACACCAGGGTCAGTAAATACTATAATTATATAATAATAATATAATATACATTATAATTAATACCAGCCCGTACACCAGGGTCAGTATTACTATAATAATAATAATATAATAATAATAATATAATATACATTATAATGACTGACCAGGGTCAGTAATCACTATAAAACATGATTAATTAATATCCACCGGTTATTATTATTGTAGAGATTATTAATGAACCAGAATAAAGATCAGAGAGCCTCTAAATGAGGCGCTCTAAGCTGCAGCGGCCATTGTGTGACTTCCTCTAGCTAACGAGGCTAACAGCTAACGAGGCTAACAGCTAACGAGGCTAACAGCTAACGAGGCTAACAGCTAACGAGGCTAACAGCTAGCTGGAACATGAGGAAACTGATCATTTCTCTTTAATTATCTCCAATAACTAGGGTGTTTTTATTAATGTGGCTATAGATTAACTCAGCCGTGTTCAGAAACAACATGCTGATTAATGGAGTCATCAGACAAGTTTAATCTGAACATTAAATACAAACATATTAACATTCACAGTTTAACCCTCTGGAGTCTCTAAAAGCTCCAAATCATCCAGAAAACAAAGCAGCGTGGAGCCCTACTGCACATTTACCTCTAAAGTCTTTATTAACCCTCTAAAGTCTTTATTAACCCTCTAAAGTCTCTAAAGCTCCCAATAATCCAGACTTGTTGCCTCCATCAGAGTATAAAACAAAGCAGCGTGGAGCCCTACTGTACATTTACCTCTAAAGTTCTGGCTGTAAACTCCATGAGGCCAGTTTCAGTTTGATGATGATATACCAAGTAAAACTGGAGACAAGCTCAAATAGATTTAGTATCAAATGATAGAACTGGATGGAACCCTCTTATATGGTAGATTTGACACCTTTGGTCACATTTGACACATTTAAAATTATCTATTAAGCATGATAGTGTTTTTAAAGTTAAAAAAAAGATTAAAAATCACATTTTATGTTGGACTAAAGGACTAAAAAAGACACAAAATGACCAAAAAAAATGACAAATTTGTGTCCCATGATGCATTGCGACACTCCCATATGTATTCTGATGCATTTCATTGGCCAAGAGATGGAAAATAGGTGGAAAGGTTTTAATGTTAGAAATGCGGTAATGCTTTCCCGCCTTAAATGGGTCAAACGTCAACTAATTTGATAATCCAATAATTTCTTTCAGCAGTTTTTTAAAGACAATAAGTCCAAATTCTCTGATTTCAGCTTCTTCAATGTGAATATTTCTGGTTTCTTTGTTCCTTTATGACAATAAACTGAATATCTCTTTGATTTGTGGACAAAACAAGAGAGGGGGGGGGGTAATTCAGTCTTCATTTATATCTATGATAACCAATAACTCTGCATTGTAGCTGTTTTTAATGTTTTTACATGTGTTTTCTCTCAACTCTGTTTTGTGTTTTCTCTGAACTCTGTTTTGTGTTTTCTGTTTTGTGTTTTCTCTGAACTCTGTTTTGTGTTTTCTCTGTTTTGTGTTTTCTCTCAACTCTGCTTTGTGTTTTCTCTCTCCTCTGTTTTGTGTTTTCTCTGAACTCTGTTTTGTGTTTTCTCTGAACTCTGTTTTGTGTTTTCTCTGAACTCTGTTTTGTGTTTTCTCTGTTTTGTGTTTTCTCTGAACTCTGTTTTGTGTTTTCTCTCAACTCTGTTTCGTGTTTTCTCTCAACTCTGTTTCGTGTTTTCTCTGTTTCGTGTTTTCTCTCTACTCTGTTTCGTGTTTTCTCTGTTTTGTGTTTTCTCTGTTTTGTGTTTTCTCTGTTTTGTGTTTTCTCTGAACTCCGTTTTGTGTTTTCTCTGTTTTGTGTTTTCTCTGAACTCCGTTTTGTGTTTTCTCTGTTTTGTGTTTTCTCTGTTTTGTGTTTTCTCTGAACTCCGTTTTGTGTTTTCTCTGAACTCTGTTTTGTGTTTTCTCTGAACTCTGTTTTGTGTTTTCTCTGTTTTGTGTTTTCTCTGAACTCTGTTTTGTGTTTTCTCTGAACTCTGTTTTGTGTTTTCTCTGTTTTGTGTTTTCTCTGAACTCTGTTTTGTGTTTTCTCTGAACTCTGTTTTGTGTTTTCTCTGAACTCTCGACATCGTTGTAAATGAGAGGTTGCCCTCAATGATTCCTCGATAAATAAATGAAGGATAAATGAAAATGGAGAATGTGTGAGTAAAGGACCAGAACCTGCAGACATGATAGTTTTGTTGTTTCTGGTCTCAGCCCAGAGAGTTACCAGACAAATGGCAGCACGACATGTTTGAGGAGGAGGCTGGCGGACGGCGAGGACCGAGCGCCGCCGCAGAGAGAAGCGTTGAATGTAACGGCAAGCTGCTGGTGTCCAACCTGGACTTTGGAGTCTCTGACGTGGATATCAAGGTAATCCACTAAACCTGGTCAGTCCACGAATATTAGCATGTAGCTAGGGCTGCACAATTAATACAACTTTAATCTCGATCACCATTCTGGCCGCCACCATTAAATTAACCTGATCGTCGGTGATATTTCCATTTTAAATGCGTCTCTCCTTCATCTCTAACCAACACTTTCTACACCAGTAGTCCACCAACCACCAGGGGGCGGGGCCGTGTTTCCCCCCTGATAACAGCCTGGTTGCTGATTGGATAGAACGCTAAGCAGGATGTGACGTAGTACTGGACGCCACAACAACACGCGACATTTGTAAACGCTGGTGAAGCAGTGTTGGCAACTTATTTGCTATATTTAGCGACTTTTCAGACCCCCTTAGAGACTATTTTTCAGCCGACTGGAGATAAATCCAGAGACTTTTTCTGGTGTTATTGGAGACTTTTGGAGACTCGTTCTTACTCTTCTTAACGAGCTGCGGGGGCCAGAGGCTCTTCTTAACGAGCTGCGGGGGCCGGAGGCTCTTCTTAACGAGCTGCGGGGGCCGGAGGCTCTTCTTAACGAGCTTCGGGAGCCGGAGGCTCGTTAAGAAGAGTAAGAACAAGTCAAAGCGGCACAGTCCTCCTGCAGCAGTCTCTCCCAGCTGCAGAGCCGGAGAGGATGTTAACCCCTTAGTGTCCAGTCTGTTATAAATTGCTAACAGGCTAACAGTTAGCTCTGTTGCAGTACAGTGTGTATGTGCTAACAGTTAGCTCTGTAGCAGTACAGTGTGTATGTGCTAACAGGCTAACAGTTAGCTCTGTTGCAGTACAGTGTGTGTGTGCTAACAGTTAGCTCTGTAGCAGTACAGTGTGTATGTGCTAACAGGCTAACAGTTAGCTCTGTAGCAGTACAGTGTGTATGTGCTAACAGGCTAACAGTTAGCTCTGTAGCAGTACAGTGTGTATGTGCTAACAGGCTAACAGTTAGCTCTGTAGCAGTACAGTGTGTATGTGCTAACAGGCTAACAGTTAGCTCTGTAGCAGTACAGTGTGTATGTGCTGCTGCTGCAGGAGGTGTTAGCTTAGCGATCTCTGTTTGTTTACAACAAGCACCAGACACTAAAAACTGTTGCTGTTGTTTGTTTAAAAGTAGAGCAATAAAAATACAGATGTTTTCCCGAACATGATGAATAATGGTGATAATATTATTAATGGTGATAATATTATTAATGGTGATAATATTATTAATGGTGATAATATTATTAATGGTGATAATATTATTAATGGTGATGATAATATTATTAATGGTGATGATAATATTATTAATGGTGATGGTAATATTATTAATGGTGATAATATTATTAATGGTGATAATATTATTAATGGTGATGATATTATTAATGGTGATAATATTATTAATGGTGATAATATTATTAATGGTGATAATATTATTAATGATGTCTGAACGTGGCTGGTGTTTGTCTCCAGGAGCTGTTTGCAGAGTTCGGAGCGTTAAAGAAGGCGAGCGTCCACTACGACCGTTCTGGTCGCAGTAAAGGAACCGCAGACATCCACTTTGAGAACAAGGAGGACGCGGTGAAGGCCATGAAGCATTATAACGGGGTCCCTCTGGATGGTGAGTCTGGTCTACAGCAACAACAAAGATGGAAGCTACAGCAGTAAACTCACCTTTGTTGTTGTTGCTTTCATTTTCAGGCCGTCCAATGAAAATACAAATGGCGTCAGAGTTTGACACGCAGAGCAGACAATCTACGCAGAGGTAAGTCCTCATAACTCATATACATGAACACACCGAGGTTCTGATTACTGAGGGATTTAATGCTCCGTCCTCGTCTCGTCTGACCTCATCACAATCACCAGAATGACTGTAACACAAACACAGTAAATACAAATATATCAGGAAATAAAACGATGTACACACACAAAACCCAGAGGGACACGAGTTACCTGTAAAAATACCCAGATATATATATATATATATATATATATATATATATATATATGCCCCCCCCACTTTCAGAGTGGGTTTGGTGCGTTCAAGGTCTACATGAACACAAGAATTTTCAACCTTGTTCTGAGCTCCAAGTTCAGACTTTCAGTGTTAATTAACACACCATCAGGTGATACAGCAGGAACGTGTTAGACCCGCCTTCAAAATAAACCAGACACACGTAGCTTTCAAAATAAGAGCCTTAAATAAAACATAAGAACCCTTATTCTCCTTTACAATAACTCATTAAAACACGCAGTGATTCAGATGGAATAGTTCATTAGAACGTGTGACAGGAACCAAATTTAGACTTTGAGGGTAAAATGTTCTGCGGGGGATCAGGGCCCAGACCCCCAGACTCTGTTAGGGCCCCGGACCCCCGGACTCTGTTAGGGCCCCGGACCCCCGGACTCTGTTGGGGCCCCGGACCCCCGGACTCTGTTGGGGCCCCGGACCCCCGGACTCTGTTGGGGCCCCGGACCCCCGGACTCTGTTGGGGCCCCGGACCCCCGGACTCTGTTGGGGCCCCGGACCCCCGGACTCTGTTGGGGCCCCGGACCCCCGGACTCTGTTGGGGCCCCGGACCCCCGGACTCTGTTGGGGCCCCGGACCCCCGGACTCTGTTGGGGCCCCGGACCCCCGGACTCTGTTGGGGCCCCGGACCCCCGGACCCTGTTGGGGCCCCCATCATCAGAAACCCCTGAGGGACAGTAAAGCAGCCAGCAGGATGTTGAGGCTGATGAAAGGAGTTTAATAATAGTCATAATTTAGATATGATCCCTAACCGTGTGTTCAGACCGAATTTTCGCGTCGCGTTACTCACGCGAGTTGATACGCGCGAGAATTTAATTTGCGTCACTCGCGCGAGTAAACGCGACGCGAATTTTCGCCCAAGAGACTATTTAGCGCCAAATAATTCCCTCCATTTCATTCTGTCATCAACCATGACAAGCATAGCGTCCCTGTACCTGCTCTGGAAGTCCGAGATACGTCGGAAAACACGCCGTCGTGTCTGGGTGAGTGACATCATCCGGAGGCGCACTCAGCACGGAGAGAGGACCGCAGAGTACTTCCACCTGTTTCCCTCCTGCCGACCCACTCCTCCTTCCTGCCTCTTTTCTCCTCTCTCTCATGTATGTATCTCGCACACTGTCGTCCAGAATCTCAACGCTGATAGGCTGTCCCGACACAGCGTCACGCCAATATTTCGCCAAAGTTTAATTTATTGAACTCACGCGAATTCGCGTTGTTTCATTCGCGCCGCGACATTCGCGTCAATCGCGGCGTTCGCGTTGCGCGAAACCCGCGATTCACGCCGCCGGCAAAAATTTGCGTCTATTCGCGTGTTTGCATCGACTTTGTATGTAATCTTGTCGCGCGAAATATTCGCTACGCGTCCGGTTTGAACACACCGTAAAAGTATCAGAGTGATAAACTCTCTGGAGATCATTGATCAGGACGATAGAGGATCACCTGATCAACTTTATCAATCAAACCTTTACAGTCGTAACGTCTTTGTGTCATTGATTGGAGATGATCAGGTTTCATCACTGCAGCGATTTATTGATTATTAATAAATGTTGTTGTTGTGTTTCCAGCTCTAACAGAGGCTTCGACCGCAGCCGGCTGGGACAGCCCAAGTTTGAGAGGAGCGAACGAGCAGAAAGAGGAGAAAGGAGCGAACGTCCAGACAGAGGAGAGAGGAGGCGAGGAGGAGGAGGAGGAGGAGGAGGAGGAGGAGGAGGAGGAGGAGGAGGGTTCAGAGGTCGAGGAAGAGGAAACAGACCTCAACTGTCTGCAGAGGAGCTCGACGCCCAGCTAGACGCTTACAACGCCAAGGTGACGCTTTATTATCTCTCTGGAAATATTATATTATAGAATAATCCAGCTTCAGATGTTATAGAATATTGATTATTAATAATCAGGCTTCTTGTTTCTAGTTTCAGATGTTATAGAATATTGATTATTAATAATCGTGTGTTTCCAGATTCAGATGTTATAGAATATTGATTATTAATAATCGTATTGTTTCCAGTTTCAGATGTTATAGAATATTGATTATTAATAATCGTATTGTTTCCAGTTTCAGATGTTATAGAATATTGATTATTAATAATGGTATTGTTTCTAGTTTCAGATGTTATAGAATATTGATTATTAATAATCGTATTGTTTCCAGATTCAGATGTTATAGAATATTGATTATTAATAATGGTATTGTTTCTAGTTTCAGATGTTATAGAATATTGATTATTAATAATCGTGTGTTTCCAGTTTCAGATGTTATAGAATATTGATTATTAATAATGGTATTGTTTCTAGTTTCAGGTGTTTTAGAATATTGATTATTAATAATGGTATTGTTTCCAGTTTCAGATGTTATAGAATATTGATTATTAATAATAATAATTGTTTCTAGTTTCAGATGGACACCAGTTAGAAGAAGACCCTGCAGTCCCATTCCTCCTTTTCTTTTTAATCTGGTGATCTGATCTGACGATCTCCATATTTCTCTTTCTGTTGTGTTTTTAAGGCATTTTATTCCATGGACCATTTCTATTCTGTTTGTTTCTCTGCAGTATTTTTTGAGCCATGTTTTCTGGGGCAGTTTTATGTTTTGAGGGTTTTCCTCTCGTGCTCTTTTCCAAATGTTATGGACAATTGCCATTAACTTTTTATTTTATTTTTTTTCTTAAATCCTATGAAATGATTCAGTGGTTTGGCAGACTGGTTAATGTAATGTTAAATGTAAATGTACATCGATTCTGTCATTTGGTATTGTATACTTGACACATGGACCTGTTCAAAGGGTTTTGTACATAAATGATTATACTGAATCGTCTTGATGTTGTTTATTCAGACATTTCTCTGAAAATGACTTATTTATTCTTCAGGTCCGCTTTAACTATTCAAATGTCTCAAAGACGAGAACAAAAGGCTCCGAAATACAGATTTAAAGCTGAATGTGACTTTATATGGTGCTGAAACATGAAGAATCAGGCTGTTTACAGACGTTCGCTGGTAAAAACCACAAAATATTTGATGTGAAGTGCCTTTAGTTTAGATGGTGACGGTGTTTTTGGGTCCTAAAAAGGTTAAAATGTGCCTCCAGAGAGTAAACTGAGATCCTCTCCTCCGTAGCGTGTCGTCTACACTGACAAGACACAAAACTCTGATCTGATCTGCTCACGTCACGTATGTGTTTACGTCACATACATGCTCCAGGACAGGAAATAAAGAAACGTGGGATTATTTCCATGGTGGGACCTTCAAGCTGCTCTGGCAGCTCTAATAAACTTACAGGAGTCTTTCCACCAAATGTCCAGGATATGTACAGATAGTATTAGTGAACAGAGAAGGATCTGGAATTACCTCCATCACATTCTGGATGCAGCGATTGGTGGGAGGAGCCAGACGGCTGTGAACGAGACCTGGGAGATCTAGTGATGGAGGAGAACTTTGTGGAAGGAGTAGCTGATGGAAACTTCCACATGGCCAAAGATGCTCTTATGGCTTTAAGTGATGCCGCCTGGCTGCATACAATCACATTCACACACTTTAGATCACCGTATCAGCAGGTTTCCTGTTCAGACCGTCGTCATGGAAACGGAGACTCCGTCAGCTCGATGTGGCTGCTGTAACTTTATATTTGTAATCCTGTAACGAGGCTTTTGCCGTGACTAGTTACATGGTCTAATTCCCGTATGAAATGGATCCCTGAACATTATTTAGGTCACTTCTAATCATGAATATGAAAAGGGAACAGATCTTTCCTGTAGTTATCAGGAGATCCTGATTGGTTTGGACGGAGCTGCTCAGTCGTAGACATGTAATAATGTAATAAAATTAAACCATATATTTTGGTGTTTAGTGGTGCTCAAATGCCAAAAACTGAACGTTTCTTTCCAGAAATCAGAGCCAGGTTACACAAGACCATCTCCAGACTTTCTGGGCATTTAAAAAGTATAATTCTTCCTTGTATAGTCCCTAAAACTAAGAATGTATTTTTTATTTTGGGGGAAAAGTCGGTGAAATGCTGGAGAGAGCAAGAGTTAGACAGAAACAGACCAGGATCCAGAGAGTGAAGACGGGCTGAGAAAGATTATAGAAGTATAAAAGGTTAGAGTAGTTTGGGATTTTCATTAGTTTTTATTTTTTGGGAAAATGCTTAATTTTACACACAAAGACAAAAACGAAGGACATTTTCACTATAATTTTAGTGAGTTTGTAACCACAAAATATAGTTTCAGTTAGTTATTGTTTTTAAAAAAGCTTTTTTAATTTTTATTTCAGTTAACAAAAATGTTTTTTCAATTCTAGTTTTGGTTATTTCGTCAGTTTTCATTAACTATAATAACCTTGGAAGAATATATTTTTGCTTGTGAAATTAAATAAAAATGTTTATTTTATGTTTGTTTTATTTTTTATTTATTTTATTTTTTTCATGGTAGAATTTGTTTTTATCATTTATATGTTCCAGACACATAAACAGAAAATGTTGATTTGTTGACTTATTATTTTTGTTTTAGTATCATTATTATTTTGCAAAACTTTATTGAGAAGTTCCAATTACAGTCAGAACATTCATCTTGGGTAATTAAATAAAAAAATCAAACATTTTCATGGTAGAATTTGTTTTTATCATTTATTTGTTCCAGAACAGAAAATGTTGGGTTTTTTAATCCTTCTTTTTTTTAATTATCAGTTTTCTTGAGTTCCAATGACAGTCAGAACATTCATTTTGTGGGTAATTAAATAAAAATGAAAATTTAAACGGCAGCGCGCCCCCGCGGAGCACGTCACGGTGCGTGCGCGGTCCTGTTCCCGGAATCGCTCTGAGCGCGCGCGCTCACGCGGGGCGGCGCCGTTCCGTTGTTCGCCATAGTTCAGGAGTCAGAACCAGACACAACACCAGGACCAGAACCAGACCAGAACCGGACCAGAACCAGACCCGCTCTGACCCCAGGCTCCTGGAGAACCACAGCTCTACAGAACCAGGTGAGACTGCTCACCTGTCAGACACGCAGACAGGTGAGTTCTTTAGTAACGGACCGGTGTTAGCCGTTAGCTGCTGCGGCTAATCACACTGCTGCTGATAGCTGATGCTAGCCTCTGTTAGCTGATGCTAGCTGACAGGCTAATGTTAGCCTCTGTTAGCTGGTGATAGCTGACAGGCTAATGTTAGCCTCTGTTAGCTGATGCTAGCTGACAGGCTAATGTTAGCCTCTGTTAGCTGGTGATAGCTGACAGGCTAATGCTAGCCTCTGTTAGCTGGTGATAGCTCACAGGCTAATGTTAGCATCTGTTAGCTGGTGATAGCTGACAGGCTAATGTTAGCCTCTGTTAGCTGGTGATTTGTAAAGCACTTTGTGTTTCATTTCTATGTATGAGAAGCACTTTATGAATGAATGTGATGGAGTCTCTCCTCAGTCCCAGCCTGGACTAGAGGCTCTGCCACAGGAAGCTACAGACCCTCATTATTAGTTTATTTTAGTTTATTTTACTGGTTTATGTAGAACAGGGAGCAGGTACCAGGCTCATTAATTAGTGCAGTAGAAAGATGTCTGGTACCAGAACTACAAGATCAGTTCTACCTGCAGAACCTGGACAGGTAGGAAGAATAAAACAGGAGGAAATATAACAAGAACAACAAGCACACACACACACACACACAGAAACACACTCACAGACACACAGAAACACACACACACACACACAGACACACACACACACAGACACACACACACACACACAGACACAGAAACACACAGAAACACACTCACAGACACACAAACCCTTTAAATCTTCTGGAATCTTCTATATTCAGCTTGATGCTTCACATTAACTCATTAAATCCTATATATATAATATATATATATAATATATATATATATATATATATATATGTATATATCTAATATATACTCCGTATACTCAACAGCCTGGTGGTCATGTGACTGAGACAGGAAGTGACTTGTCCAGCATGTGACTGACTGGAAACAGAAATGTGATGAAAAAGTAGCTAATTATAAAAAGGTCATTTTTTGTGACGAGGCTCAGTTTAAACCCTTTAACAACTCTAATCTGTTAATGTCCTTTATTACATTTAACTTTCCTGAACACATTAAAGTCACAATTATGATAAATGTTATGGAGATGCAAAGAAAAAGGCAATTGGTTATTGGTTTTAATTTATTATTGATTTATTATTATTTTGTTACTTACTTATGTAAATTATTGTTAAACAGCACTATTAATGTTACAATTTTGATAAATGTTGTGGAGATGCAAAGAAAAAGGCTAATTTGTGTTTCTGTAAGCAGAAAATGTCTAGTTTTTAATTTAAAAATAAATATCAAACATAAATACAATAAGCGCCCAATGTATCGTGTATGTATATGTATATATATATATATATATATATATATATATATACGTATATATGTCACATCACAGATCTTTGACATTTATGGAAATATCCCATACGATCAGGTTCCTTTAATGGTGGCGGCCACCGTGATCAGGATTAAACTGTGCTGTGCAGCGCTGCATTCACTGTCTCCGTGTGACTATTGATCAGGTTCCTTTATTAGTTTGGGTCATCTCCTTGATTCTTGTCCGGCTGTAGTAAGAATCTGAACAGGACCATGAACAAAAAGAAACACACTTCCTTTTCCAACGTGTCAGAAACATAAAGAAGCTTTCATTAACGTCCTGCTAAAACAGTTCTGAGCATCAAGACTCTCCAGCTGAAGTGAAGAAGGAAGACCTTTATTTTTAGTTTAATACCAGCAGTTATATAATGTGTTCATGGTGAAGCCACCATCACCTCTCTGTCATTATATATATATAAATAATAAATAAATATATAAAGCCAAACAGCAGAGTTGATGTTGAGATCAGAGGAATGTTTCATAGAACGGAGTGTGAGATAGTTTAGTTTTATGACGCGTCCTCTAATGGCTCTGCAGTAAATAGTAGAACATTTAATATTTGTATCCAGAGGTTAATAGTAGAACATGTTAATATTTGTATCCAGAGGTTAATAGTAGAACATGTTAATATTTGTATCCAGAGGTAAATAGTAGAACATGTTAATATTTGTATCCAGAGGTTAATAGTAGAACATGTTAATATTTGTATCCAGAGGTAAATAGTAGAACATGTTAATATTTGTACCTGGGAACGTTTCTCAACGCTGCAACAAAGATTAGTCCAAAACCAGATAAAAACAATAAATCTTATCGTGCTGCATGGACAGATAATTAATATTTTAACCGTTCAACATGCTTATTTCTACATTTAACAATCTTAATTTAAGAAATCTTGTCAAGTGAAATTAACTCTTAAAACCAGATAAATGATCCAACACTTCTAAATCTAAAGTTTTTTTTTTTATCTTGGTAAGAACCAAATAATCATCAGGTCACTCTGCTCGGGCCAGTTCATCACTGCTGCAGCTTTACTTTATCTGGTTTAAGAGTTCATTTATTATTTTAAGTGTTCAACATGCTTATTTCTAGATTTAATAATCTTAATTTAATAAATCATAATAAAATAAATTATCTGTCCATGCAGCAAGATCATTTCCCTCAGATTTACTGTTTGATCTGGTTTAAAGACACAACTTTTTTTTTTTTTTTTGCAATGAACAAAACCACTTTAAACATGAGATAATTAAACTTTTGAGGAAAATTTAATCAAAGAAAATCTGTGCAACCAAACATGGGCAGACGATATTTCCCTGAGTGAGTCAGCTGTTATTGATTCATTGAAGTGGTGGATTGTTGGTGGAGAGAAAGGAAAGAGAGTTGGAGTCTAAAGCTCGTCTCCTTCAGTTTGTTTCTGCTTCAGACATTCCTCGTCCTGCTGCTAGTTCAGGCAGGTCCCAAACTACACAGGTATGTGAGCAGGAATCTGGACCAGATCATCAACACGGCCTCCACATGATCACCATTACTGATGGTACATCAAGATATAAAGTACTAGTAGTTCAAGTAGTTAGTTACTAGTAGGAAAACCAGTTAAAACCAGTTAAAACCAGAATACATCCAGTTAAAAAACAGAATACATCCAGTTAAAAAACAGAATAAAACCAGATAAAACCAGTTCAAACTAATTAAAACAAGAATAGAAACACTTAAAAACAGAATAAAACCAGAATGAAACCAGAATAAACCATTTAAAACCAGAATAAAAACACTTAAAAACAGAATAAAGCCATTTAAAACCAGAATAAACCAGAATGAAACCAGAATAAACCATTTAAAACCAGAATAAAAACACTTAAAAACAGAATAAAGCCATTTAAAACCAGAATAAACCATTTAAAACCAGAATAAAAACACTTAAAAACAGAATAAAGCCAGCATAAACCATTTAAAACCAGAATAAAACTACTGTACTCTGTACTACTGTACTGTACAGTTATTCCTACAGTTTAATGTCCTAAAACTTTCTCCCTTTGACTGAACGCTGGTTGAGCCTTCACATCTCTCACTGGTTGCTGCTGTTGTGTAACATAAACTGATGTCAAGTAGCTATTAAAACATTGTTACTGGTCTAGAATGTTAAAGGGGAGATAAGGTCACATTTAGCCTGAATTCTTTGTTGCTGTCATAATCCTTTGTTTTTATTATTTTCTTGTACTTGTTTTCTCCTCCATAAACCATCTGCAGAGTGATATTTAATACTTAATGCTGGTAAAATGTAAAGGAAAGGGGAAACTGTCTCACAGCACAGTACAAATGTAAAAATATTCAAAATATAGCATACACTTAAAGCCATATTCTTTTTTTTTTTTAAAGTGGCTAAAGTTAGGGCTGGACAATATGGACCAAGAGTCATATCCTGATATATTACGGCTAAATATCTATACCATATATATCCGCATATTTTTATCTCAAAGTGAGACTAGAAAACCAGAATAAAACCAGTTTAAACCACCTAAAAACAAAAACACAAAAAAACAATAAAACCAGTTCAAACCACTTAAAACCAGAATAAAACCACATAAAACCAGAATAAAACCACATGAAACCATAATAAAACCATAATAAAACCACTTAAATCCAGAATAAAAGCTTTTGCGGCCCTGAAGTGATGGTAGATGAACTAGCGGTGCTGTTGCGTTGTGGGAGAAAGTGTCTTGAAGAAGTGGACTCAGTCAGAACGTCTCCAGTGAAGAGTTAACGGAGGATTAACAGGCCGAGTGTTTCTTCTGGAGGAGCGGCCTAATGTGAAAAGTCTTTGGCATAAACAAAACTTCCTGCTTTTGTTCCTCGTTCACTTCCAGCAGAAGGAGTTTTTTCCAACACCAAACTCCTGATCAGTGGATGAGCTGCACAGGGAACAAACAGGGATATTTACTGTGAAATGAACCTGAATCCCATTAGCTTAGCATTAATTTACTCATGAGCTGTTTCATCTATCTGGTTTTATGACTTAATAAACTTATTGGGGCTGAGATGGATCAGACAAAGGAAATAAAGGAAACATTTATTGTGACCTTATTGAATCTGGACCCAACAAATACCCCATTACAAAACAACTACAACTAATAAAAACTAAACTACAACTAATAAAAACTAAACTACAACTAATAAAAACTAAACTACAACTAATAAAAACTAAACTACAACTAATAAAAACCACACTACAACTAATAAAAACCACACTACAACTAATAAAAACTAAACTACAACTAATAAAAACTAAACTACAACTAATAAAAACTAAACTACAACTAATAAAAACTAAACTACAACTAATAAAAACAAACTAAAACTAGCAAACTCACTCTAACTAACTAAAACTAACTGAATTTGAAAACAAAAAATCACAACGAAACTAAAAACAAACAATTATAAGCTTGGCCTACACCAATGATGAATGAACATTAACATTTGAAGAAATAACCTTTTAATGTGGTATAATTGTGTCGTCTCAGCCACAGGGAAGAGGCTGAAGAGCCTCATGTGGCCCCGGAGCCTCAGGTTGACCACCCCTGTTCTGTTTATTTATTTATTTATTTGATCTCTGATATCTGTAACCCTTTTTGTTTCTTAGTTATAATCATTTAAATATGCCCCAGGGTTAAGGTTCAAAGGTCAATATCTCAAAGCAAGAATATTATAGAACCTTGAAATTGATATATGTTACTCTCCGGGCCAAGACCTTTCCGGTGATGTATTTGGTTTAGCTCTATGACAAAGTTTTATTTTTTCACATCTTCACTCAGAGACTCAAAGTGCTGTCTGAACCTTAGCCTGTTACGGCACATGTTCAAGGTTTAAAAAAATAAAGCTTTGTCATAGAGCTAAACCAAATACATCACTGGAAAGGTCTTGGCCTGGGGAGTAACATATATCAATTTCAAGGTTCTATAATATTCTTACTTTGAGATATTGACCTTTGAACCTTAACCCTGGGGCATATTTAAATGATTATAACTAAGAGACAGAAAGGGTTCCAGACATGAGACCTACTGTTATAGAAAGGTGTTGACATGGACTATAATGTGAGCATAGTCACTAAGGAGTGGGAGTGGGGGGGCTTTAGGATATGCTGAAAAAATAAAACATCCCCCATTGAACAAGACAATATTTAAATTCTTATGCCAAAAATGTGATAAACATCCCCTCAAACCCCTGGAAAGCCACTAATTAAGTATTTACAACTGCCAATTTTAGGGGAAACCCTGTTTTATTAAAAAAACTACAACTCCCTAGACCTCTCTTCAGTACTTATGTTGACATCAGCACACTTGTTGTAGTTCTTCCGTTTTAGGGTTGTGAAAACCTATTTCTACCCAATATATGGAATATCACACACTGTCTAATAAATAATTATACTGTATGTATATTATCTATGCTAAAAAAAGACAACAATGTTTGTTTAATGAAGATATTTTAACTAAAACAGGAGAGCAGAGGCCGAGGCGTTTACAGTGAAGCGATTCAGTGAGATCGCACCACATCCTGTAGATTACAAAATAAAACAGCAGACAAACGTACAAACGCCATGTTTTTTTTCTGACCTTGAAAGTCACGTGACTTGGAACAAACCAATAGGAACAAATACCAGGTTGGGATATGATGTCATTAACTTGCATTGTAGCGAAATCCGTGTCAGTTTCACGGAAATTTGAGTGATTCCGTGGCTATTCCACGGATTCCTGAGAGCAGGTTGGTTTCCCTCACCCTGCCTGCTTTATTATTTTTATTTTTTATTATTATTATTATTATTTATCCCTGTGGTGAAGACATGGCTGAGGACGAGGTTCCTGTTTTCTTATTGTTGTTTATTGTTGTTTATCCCTGTGGTGAAGACATGGCTGAGGACGAGGTTCCTGTTTTCTTATTGTTATTTATTGTTGTTTATTGTTGTTTATCCCTGTGGTGAAGACATGGCTGAGGACGAGGTTCCTGTGGAGCAGCTAGAAGCGATCGCGGCGGAGAACGAGGAGCAGGAGCCGGTGAACTACAAGCCTCCAGCCCAGAAGTCTCTGAAGGAGATCCACGACCTGGATAAGGATGACGAGAGTCTACGCAAATACAAGGAGACGCTGCTGGGCCCCGGGGCCTCCGAGGCCGGTGAGGTCTCTTATGTTACGTTATGGAACAAGAAACTTAGTTGTGTCAGTTTAAAGTCTAGATGCATAAAAGCTAGATCATCTAGATCATCATCTCTAATGTTTTAATGTGGCTGATAGTGGAGTCTGCCATATTAACTGCATTCAGTCTGCATTCAAAGTGAAATCTGAATCAGGCAAATGTTGAATATTTAGTGGAAAATTTCTTAAGTGCCATGTATTTGTGTTCATACAGTTGAATATGACAGGTTAGTATCAAGTATGGTTACAATTGTTGTTGTGTCAAAAATAAAAAAAAGCGTCTCACAGGATAGAAAGATTGTTTATAGCGTTGTTGATGCAGTTTATCTCCTGCAGCTGTAACTGTAATAATGTAAAGCTCTCTTTGGGATCTATTAGTACGATATAAAGTCAGAACGGCTCTGAACACATTTCTTTAACACGTTAGTATTCATAAAGTAAACCTCCCTCAGTCTGTCACATTATGATGTCGACTCCACGATGTGAGAAAAGAGACTTATTTATATTAATAATATTCCTGAGCAAGTTCAACTAAACATAAGAGCTTCTTCCAGTGATAGTTGGCCAACCAGGTTGCTCATCATGTGTCACATTTGTTCTATTTATTTTGGGCAACTTGCAATTTATTTAAATCTTTCATTGAAGCACTAGACCAAATGTGAAAACATGAATCTAGCTGCGACAGAACTAATGCAT
Organism: Centropristis striata; assembly: GCF_030273125.1. Taxonomy (NCBI): domain Eukaryota; kingdom Metazoa; phylum Chordata; class Actinopteri; order Perciformes; family Serranidae; genus Centropristis; species Centropristis striata. Next base: position 46,123,700 of record NC_081517.1, on the reverse strand, counting down.
TTAATATAATCAATATGTTTCCACTACGCTAGATGTTGATCAACAAGTTTAGTTACATAAAGTTGTTCAACAGGAATGTTATTAATTCCCAATACCAGGCAAGTAAAATATCCAACCAACATAATTCATTTCAAAAAGTCAACGTGAATGTCTTTTTCCAGAAATCATGACTCACTTATTTGAGATATTATGATGTTATTCCTTCTTCTGTTCTGTTTTACCTCCATCTAACTGCTCACGCTGCCCAGAAACAGAAATGCTGATGAAGTTTGAGGGTAAAAGTAGTTAAAGGTGTGTTTGTGTAACGCCATTAGGACTTGGATAGAGGTTGACAGAGGCCAAGCTGCTATATTATAATAATAATAATAGTAATGATAATAATCATAATACAACATTTTATTTGCAAAGCACTTTTCATAAAGTCATCTCAAAGTGCTACAGAAACCAGAAACGAGAGAAAAATCAGACACGTTAAAATCAGCAGGAGATAAAAAGACACAGGTAATAAAGTAGATGAAAGAAAACAGCTAAAGGAGGAGATTAATAATAAAAACATCGAGGGACAACCTAAAGACTGAACAAAAAGGTTTGAAGCCCTTTTTTAAAATATTGGTCTTCACATCCTGTTGGTTCAGTCCGACTCCAGACGGACTTATTGATGTTCAGTGAGCTTCCAACCTGTGACCTGATGCTTCTAGTATTGTTTATTGTTTATTGTGTTATTTGATCCCCATTAGCTGCAGCTATTCTTCCTGGGCTCCAACATATAATATACATAGTATATATAGTGAAGCAAAAAACAAAACAAAAATAAAACCAAGAATATAAAAGATAGCAAAGCTTCAAAATCAGGATCTTTTCTACATTCTTCATCTTTATGTTTAATATCATTACTTAAAGATAGGTTCCCTACATAGTTTAATACACTATAGCTATATTCATTACGCAGTAGTTAATAAAACTTACTAACATTATTCTATATTTTTAATAGTAAATTAATGGTTATAATTTCCATATATATCCATTTAGGAGATGTTATTTCATCTTTACATTTAATATCCATGACTTAAAGCTGGATGTTCTATATAATTTGGTCCTATGTTGTCTGTCAGTGATGTTTAAAGGTTTCTTCAGTGAATAAACTCTAATTAACTCAGATGTTGTCTAAGTACAGCGAGGCGTCCTGGTTTCTCTTCCCCTGAGTCTCTGCTGGTTACAGGACCGTATGTTCCTCTATATCAGACCTTCTGTTTCTCTCTTCAACCTCAGATCCCAACATCACAAACGTCCAGGTGACCCAGATGGCTCTGATATGTGAAGCGGCCCCGAACCCTCTGGTCCTGGACCTGACAGGTGAGTCTGCTTCATGGACACAAACCAGGAGGTTCAATTCAATGTTTGGGAAACAGAACCCATTAGTTATATGGGAGCCACCAGAGCATTTAAAAAAAAAAACTTTTTATTTATTTACATGTACAAAGAACATGAGATTGGGCTATTTTGTCGGTTTTGACGACTTTTCATTCTGTCTGTATAAACCACTTAAAAAGTGTTGACCATGACGTGTTGGTATCATTGTTTTCAGCACAACCTCACCTATATGACCTGATTTCATTTTGACTTACTGGATCAACTTTTTCAACAGAAAAAAACACAGAAAAAAACACAAAAGCACACATAAAACACATACATTTTTTTTTACAAAAAACACCCAAATAATTATAAAAAACACACATAAAACAGATTCATAAACACACACAAAAATTGAATCACACAACAAAACATTAAAGACAAAATATTGCATCAAAAATGCTGAATGCAAACTGCAAAATTTGAAAAACCTGCAAAAACTTACACTTGATTGCTGAAAAAGAGTTGATGCACTACATCGGACATGGAAACTTGTAAAACAGCTGCCAGCAGCTCCATGCTGCTTCGCTTTTACGTTGCAACGTCATGAAGAAGTGTTGCGCCGGTTCCAGAGGGTTAAAAATGAACTTCAGAGGGTTAAAAATGAACTTCAGAGGGTTAGAAATGAACTTCAGAGGGTTAGAAATGTACCTCAGATACTCCCAGTGGTCATTGAACAGATCTGGAGCTGACCTAGATCTGAATCATCCAGAACATTCTGTCCTGTTTCTACCTTCCCTGCAGCACTCATCACTTCTCTTTCCTCAGCCCCATATAATCACTGCCTGCCATGGAAATACAATTAAAACCATTCAGAAGTTTTCTGATTGTGTGTTTTTAAAAGGTGCCTCCCAGTAATACTAAATATTCTGACCGGTTTTATAAACTACCTTAAGTTTCAAACTAAAAATATATCCCAAAGCACAGTGTTGCATTAAGCGTCTGAGGTTGTCTTCTAGTGCCGAGACTTTCACGGAAGTTATTGTCAGAATACAGCACGAGTACACTTCAGTTTCCATGGTTACCACTCACTCACATCATCTTTATTGTTACTTGACAGCATTGTCAGTGTCCTTAATTAATTTGATTATTCTAATGGCAAAATTCCACATACATAAAGCCAAATGTTCCAAAGGTCGGCCTTCCTTTCCTGTTTTTGAAATTCGTCGGTGGCTCTTCTTAACGAGCCGCGTGGGTCGGCGGCTCCTCTTAACGAGCCGCGGGGGTCGGAGGCTCTTCTTAACGAGCCGCGGGGGTCGGTGGCTCCTCTTAACGAGCCGCGGGGGTCGGAGGCTCTTCTTAATGAGCCGCGGGGGTCGGTGGCTCCTCTTAATGAGCCGCTGGGGCCGGATGCTCGTTAAGAAGAGTAAGAACGAGTCGAAGTGGCACAGTCCTCCTGCAGCAGTCTCTCCCAGCTGCAGAGCCAGAGGGGATATTAACTGCTAATAGGCTAGTTAAACAGTTAGGTGTGTAGCAGTGTGTATGTGCTGTTGCTGCAGGAGGTGAACTTGAACTTGTCAGATGTGTTAGTTTCCATGGTGATACAGCCCTGACACACTGAAAGTTTCTTGAAGTACTTTAACTCTTTGGTGATGGTGGTTAAAGGAATCTTGGGATTTTATTGGCCCACCAAGAGCTCTTGGGCCAGAAGACTAAATGACAAAGTTTCACCAAACAAACTTTGAAACATTCACCAGCAGCGCATCCTCAGATCTTTAATTATGTCACACATACCGAGTTCTCTTAATGATTCTGATCAGAAGCACTCTGTTATGAAGTCAATATTAATGCTTTGTGTGCTTTCGTCCCTTGTGGTTTGTAACAGGAGACCTTGAAGCCTTTAAGAAGCAGTCGTTTGTTCTGAAAGAAGGTGTTGAATACAAAATAAAGATCAGCTTTAAGGTGAGAGCTGCTCTAGCTACAGCCACACACACACATATATATTAATATGACACTTAGAATATGGGTGATTGTCATGAAGCCAGTCTAAGTTCTGTCTGTGAAGATTATAAGGACATACTTTATTAAACTAAATATATTTCACTTTTATATGAATGAACAATATAGCCATAATGAGGCACAATTCATTGTTTTGTGTTAAAATAATATTTTCTATATTTTTAAACATATTTTTGATTCACAAATTCATTACTGTCATGCATCCAGATAAAAGTGTTTCCCCACACTTATACACAATAAATATTTAATAAAATATGTAAAAATAACTATACATTTGTAAAAATGTATAATTTAACAGAATATAATCAAACATAATGGCTTTTAGCAATGTATAAAGAACAAAATCTGAATGAAAATTGATGTTAAAAAGTGGTTAAATGTTATGGTAATGATAGAATCGTTTGAATTAAAATATGTTTAAATTTTAATAAAATGCATTTTGGTGATACCAGCTACCTGAGTGTCAGGGGAACCTGAAACTGAGCCTTAGTTCAGTTCTAGCAGGTTCCTCAGGAGCAGAACAGGTGTGTTGAACAGTGTTTGTCTTTCAGGTGAACAGAGAGATCGTTTCGGGTCTGAAGTACGTGCAGCAGACGTACAGGAAAGGAATCAGGAGTGAGTGAACCATTTCTGTTGATCTGTTTTTAAATGATTCCTGAACACACCAGCTCTCCCTCTAAACCACTGGTTCCCAAAGTGTTTATACTGGGCCCCCCTTTTCTATCTAAAAAATACTTTCAAGCCCCCCGGCGGCCTCCACACAACAAGCAAGAATGGCCTTGTCATATTTTTTCATCCTTGTGTTTTGTATTTGCAGTATTTCAAGTGGAGTCATGATCTGATTTAGCTTTTACCACACTGTAAAAAATGTTTGTGGAAATAACAGTAAAACACTGTCAAGTACATCAGAAATAGGGCGTAAAATTAAAAATTGAAAATCACCATATTAGACACTTTTAATTACCGTAAATCAAAGAATAGCACAAAACTTACTTTTTTCTGTCAAACTGGAAGAAACACACAGTTTTGCTGTAAAGATATAACATTTTCATGCTAAATGAATGGAGAAATACCATGATGTGTGAATGAATGACACAATTACCTAAAAATAACAGGAATATTCAGTCTAAATTACAGCTTTTGCTGATATTTACATTTAAATTTACAGTAGAAAACCCACTCACTGTAATGGTGACGGTGAAGTTCTGGCAAACACAGCTGATGGTATTTTTCCGTAAATTAAACAGATTATCGCCCCCCCTTTTTATAACTCTGGGCCCCCCAGTTTGGGAACCACTGCTCTAAACACACTGTGATGTCACGTGTTTCCAGCTAAAACCACAGAGATATTAAATCTATACACTTTTTAAAAAATGGGTAAAATGAAGCTATGACAGGTCCTGTTTCTGTCTGTGGGGAGTTCAGGGTCCCTGGTTAATCCTGGTTCTCATCCACACCTTGTTTCATGCCATTCCTATCCCTGCTGAACAAGACCCCAAGGTACTTTAACTCCTTCTCTTGAGGCAGTACCTCCCCCCACCCAGAGGGGGCAGTCCACCGTTTTCCGGCAGAGATACTGGTGAGTCTTCCCCTGAGTCTTCAGACTCTGCCTCCTCCACAGAGGACGTGTTGGCTGGATTAAGGAGTTCCTCAAAGTGTTCTTTCCACCGTCTGAGGACATCCCCAGGTCAAGTCAGCAGGTCTCCTCCCCCGCTGAACACAGCTTGGGCCAAGTCCTGCTTTCCCTTCCTGAGTCGCCCGACGGTTTTCCAGAACTTCTTTGAGGCCGACCCGCCCGGCCGACCCCGAATTCCTCCCATACCGAGTTTTTGCTTCAGCGACAGCTGCAGCTGCAGCCCTTCTGGCCGAACGGTACCTGTCTGCTGCTTCCAGATACCCCCCAGCCAGCCAAGACCGAAAGGCCTCCTTCTTCAGCTTGACGGCCTCCCTCACCGCTGGTGTCCACCAGCAGGTTCTTGGGTTGCCGCCACGACACCGAAGGCCTTCAGGCCACAGCTCCTACCAGCCGCATCAACAACTGAGGCTTTGAACATGTTGAACATGGCCCACTAGGACTCCATGTCCCCAGCCTCACCCGGGATGCTGGAGAAATTCTTCCGGAGGTGTGAGTTGAAGACCCTGCAGACAGGGGCCTCCGCTAGACGTTCCCAGTTCACCCTCACTACACGTTTGGGTTGCCAGGTCTGTCCAGCAGCCTCCCCCGCCACCTGATCCACCTCACCACCAGGAGGTGATCAGCTGACAGCTCTGCTCCTCTCTTCACCCGAGTGTCCAGAACATGATCAGATATGATGATACGATAATGATTTCGATCATCGATCTTTGGCCTAGAGTGCTCTGGTACCAGGTACACTTATGAACAGCTCTGTGTTCTAACATGGTGTTAGTTATGGACGAACCGTGACTAGAACAGAAGTCCAATAACAGAACACCACTCGGGTTCAGATCGGGCCGTTCCTCCCAATCACCACCTCCAGGTACCATCATCGTTACCCACATGAGTGTTGAAGTCTCCCAGAAGAACTATAGAGTCCCCAGGTGGTTCCCCTGCAGGACACCACCCAGAGACTCCAAGAAGGCCGGGTACTCCGAGCTGCTGTTGGTGCATAAGAACAGACAACAGTCAGAGACCTTCCCCTCCTCTGGTTCCTCGGGGACAACTCCAACACAGCGGTGCTCAGCCGGGGGCTTGTGATAATCACCTTTATTTTGTTACAAAGTATAGCAGTGAAACTATGATTTTTTTTGTCCACATGTGATCCAGACGTTTGTCCTGTAGTCTCTCTGAGGTTGAATGTTTTGATCATGATGTCTCTCCTCCTGTGTTCCAGTTGATAAGTCGGACTACATGGTGGGCAGCTACGGGCCCCGACCCACCGAATACGACTTCCTCACCACCGTCGAAGAGGCTCCTAAAGGCTTGGTCGCCCGCGGCAACTACGTCATCAAGTCCAAGTTCACTGATGACGACAAGCACGACCACCTGTCCTGGGAGTGGAACCTGAACATCAAGAAGGACTGGAAGGATTAAAGAGGCCTGACCCCCCATCTACCCCATCTGACCCCCCATCACCCCCCCATCTACCCATCTGACCCCCCATCACCCCCCCATCTACCCCATCTGACCCCCCATCACCCCCCCCATCTACGCCATCTGACCCCCCATCTACGCCATCTGACCCCCCATCACCCTGTCATCTACCCCATCACCCTCACATCACTCCCATCTGACCCCCCATCACCCCCATCTACCCCCCCAATCTACCCCCCCTCACACCATCTACCCCTCATCCTCTCTGCCTTCTCTTTACTCTGTTGAACATTTCATGCCTTAGTTGCCGCCTCGCTGTCTTAACGTCCACCTCCACCTCTCTGTCCCCCGTAGCAGCATCCGTCCGTCCAGACCCCCCAACCCTAACCCCACCACCCCCCATCTACCACCTATCTGCCCCACGTTTCACTGGTTTCTGCCCCCCCCCCCACTGAGCTGTACCATGTAGCACCCCCTCCAGCCTTGTTTTTGTTTAGTCCTGGATCTTTGCTGCTTGAAGAGATTAACCCCCTCCTGCCCCCCCAACCCCAACCCTAACCCCTTCCTGCCCCCCCGAGACAGAATGTGTCTTCCTGCCCCCCCCCCCAGACAGAATGTGTCTTCCTGCTCAGTATGAAGTTCATGTGGAAAAGCAACTGTACAATCAGCTTTTGTTTGCCTTTTTTTATATAATTGTATCAGTGGTTGTGTAATGTGACTGTATCCACCTCACTGTTAATCAGCTGTTGTATCCATAGCGACCCCCACCACATCCACCTGCCCCCCCCCCCCCCCCCCCCCCAGCTTTCCTTTGCTGTCTTTTGATAGAATTACCGATATCTGCCTTGTGACAATAATCCATCAGAGCTCTGTTTGTCCCTAATGTATCTCCCCCCCTCAGCAGGGGGCCGGGGCCAAAGTCAACTTCTACGTGTAGAAGAAGCTGCCTTATGTATCAAGTCTAAAGCAGGGATGGGCAACTGGAGGCCCGGGGGCCGCATACGGCCCGCACCCTCACTTGAAGTGGCCCATAGTACAACTACATGCATTTGAGCAAGTTAGTGCACTGTAAACATATTTAAAATGGCAGTTTCATCATATCTGGTGAAGTGATGCTCCTATATGTGGCCCTGTGGTAGTGGCCATGAAACATTGTGGCCCCTCCAGCCTTTAAGTTGCCCATCCCTGATCTAAACCTATCAGTTTATTAAGCCTTGTGAGTGTGAGCAGTGCTGCTGTCAGGTAATCTGTATATGAAGGGCTTTACTCTGTCAACCACCTGTAGCCCTGTTGTAGCACAGACTGTTCAGACAGAACCACAGATTCAGGCTCTGCTCACTAAACTCACCTGTGATTAGATTAGAGGGACTGAATGTTACAACAATTGGAGAAAAGATTAACAAACCAAGAGAAAATCAGTATTGATGAATCTGGGCACTCTTGTTCCTTTCAGCCGTGAGGCCTTAGCTCTATTATCTCTGATCAAACATTTCTAATTTAGCCTTTTTGTTTTTGTTCCCCTTTGCCTTAATGTACATCACCCCCCCCCCCCCACTCACTCGTTCAGACTGCTAATGAACTCTAGAGTCAGGAGAGCCAGGTGGAGGAGGAGAAACCTGGAAAAAGGTGTGTCTAAAAACCAGATAGAACACTAAACCTGAGGGAAATGATGCATGGACAGTAATCTTACTTGACAAGATTTCTTAAATTAAGGTTATTAAATCTAGAAATAAGCATGTTGAACACTTAAAATAAGAAATTAACTCTAAAATAACTCTTAACTCTAGACACACCTTTTTTGCAGTGTGGGAGGGGGAGGAGCCAGGAGGAGGAGGCGGAGCCAGGCGCCGTCTGCTGCTGCACCTCGGCGGTGTCCGGCTCAGACTCTAACCAGAGACCAGATAGACCAGAGACCAGGTAGACCAGGTAGACCAGCTAGACCAGGTTGACCAGGTGGACCCGGTAGACCAGCTAGACCAGCTAGACCAGGTTTACCAGGTGGACCAGGTAGACCAGGTGGACCCGGTAAACCAGGTGGACCCGGTAAACCAGGTGGACCCGGTAAACCAGGTAGACCAGATAGACCAGGTGTCTCAGTCAGAAAGGGTCAGATAACACTAAGATAAACCGCCTGCTCAGTATTTAGCGAGAGGAGCTTTAACTGACACATTCATTGATTGAATCGACTCGTACTGTACCAGAACATTTGGATGTAAACGTTGTTTTTTGTTTGTTTCTTCTGATAATGACACGATGTATTCCCGCGCCATACATTCCTTCACATTGTACAGTTTCTATGAAAACGCTGCATGCTGGTGGGGTTGTATATTCTATCATCATTGTGATTTCTCTTCTCAGCCAATAAACATTTTGCTGAACTCGTCCTCCAACACTGTGCTGTTTTTAAAATAAGTAGAATATAGAAAAGGACAAATACTGGGTCATATTTTACTGTTAGTGAAATGAAGAATCATGAGCCATTAGTTGTGGTTGTTGATCCCACTAGATGGCGCTGTTGGTTTAAAGTAAAAGGCTGAAAGAAAGCCAGTAATAAGGGCTGAGAGTCTCAGGAGCTAGAAATAAAGGGACATGGGTTCATAAAACAGTGAACAGAGACTATTCACCACATCCACGTCTTTATTTTTATTTCTATATTTATTCTGACCGAGGCAGACCATGTTCAATGTTCTATGATGAGTTATTGAGCCTTTCTGCAAACGCAGACCAGATTTTACAGCAAAAGTGTTGTAGCCCACTCACTGCAAAAACCAACTGACAAAAACTAAGAAATAAATAACTAGAATTAAGCAAATACATGCTTGAAATGAAATTATCTGCCAGTGCAGTAAGTAAATGTTTCTTTGTAAGAATTCTTTAAGTAAGTAAAAATATCTAGAAACTGGAAAAACCGATGAAAGATTGAAATAAATCCAAATATACTTATTTTTTGCAATTGTGGCTTGCAGCTAAAACTCTCAACTGGAGCCAATATTTGATTACTCACCCTGTGAAGAGGGGTTATTCACCCTGTGTAGAGGGGTTACTCACCCTGTGTAGAGGGGTAATTCACCCTGTGTAGAGGGGTTACTCACCCTGTGAAGAGGGGTTACTCACCCTGTGTAGAGGGGTTATTCACCCTGTGAAGAGGGGTTACTCACCCTGTGAAGAGGGGTTACTCACCCTGTGAAGAGGGGTTACTCACCCTGTGAAGAGGGGTTACTCGCTGTAAAGAGGGGTTACTCACCCTGTGAAGAGGGGTTACTCACCCTGTGAAGAGGGGTTACTCACCCTGTGAAGAGGGGTTACTCGCTGTAAAGAGGGGTTACTCACCCTGTGTAGAGGGGTTACTCACTCTGTGAAGAGGGGTTACTCGCTGTAAAGAGGGGTTAGTCACTAATTTCTGTTACAATAATGGATAATGAAGCTTAATTTGGCCATCACTATTGTTTATTATTGTGCTAAAAAGGGATATTACGGGTACAGCTCAGTTTAGTCGTAATACTCTGCCTGTGAACAGTTGTATAATGTTTTTGGTAACACTTTATATGATGCCCATGTCTATAATGCATCATAGACACAATACATTATAATCTACTTATAGCATGTATAGGATCATAATGTATAATCATTGTCTTTGGTGAAATACATTAAAAGCATTATAATGATACTATAGCCCACAACACAGCATAAGTCATGTGTAATATATATACAGCTCAATAAGAGAGCACTCAGCATCTCTACATGTGGCAGCGATTCATTCATGTGTCTGTTTAACTAACACAAGCTCCTCATTCTACTTCATGAGGGAGTGATCATCTGATCACATGAACCAATCTGATTTAACCAGGGAAAGTATAAAAAGCACTGCTGTGGTCATCACTGCACTGCAAAACCTGAAATCTAAGTTAGATTATCATGACATGTATTGGAAAAGGAGTGAGAAGAAGTTAAACGTATAAACTCCCACCCCCTCTCCTTAAATATGTTATATACATTTCTGTCTGATTGTTGTTGCTGCTGTGACCAACACAATACTCCTGGTGGGATTAATAAAGTATTTCAATTCTATTCTATTAAGCCTTTTAAACAACTCAGCCTGCAGTGGATGGGATAATAATAATAATAATAATAATAATAATAGGAGGAGCAGGACTAGATGGAGACAGCTGGGAGACAAAGTGGGACAACTTCACTGACTGTCTGAAGCAAAAGGTTTTATATTTCACCTTTAACTGAATGTTCAGTGTGCAGCTTGTTGTCTCCACATGAGGAAGAAACCAGGAGGAACTTCACGTGTTTGCTCAACATCCAGACAGTAAATTCTCTATTAGTTCAGTCTGACTTCCTGAAAGGCTTAAACACTGAATCTAGTCTAGTCCTGTTATTATTATATGTATTAGATATGATATACTATTATATATTATATTAAAAATGTAATTAACCCTTTGTGTTTGTCTTGGTGGTGACGTCACAGAGACGTGCCCGAGCAGCTCTGCGCGCTCCCGCCGCCTCCGTCGGGCACGCGCCGCCTCTTCCTCCTCAGAGCGGAGAAGAAGCAGGAAGTGAAAGTCACACATGGAGGGTGTGTCCATAGATAGAAACATAAATATAAATCTATCTATCTATGGGTGAGTCCTCCTCTACAGCTCCTCTCTCTGTGACATAACCTCCCAGTCCTGCTCCTCCTGCTCCTCCTGCTGCGGTAGGGAGGAGGACACCATGGGGGACTCGGCCCGGACCAGGCGCAGGGAGCAGCTGAAGCGCTGGGCCGGCTCCTGCACCGACAGAGCCCCGGCCCTGCCCCGGAGGAGGTGGAGGGGAGCCGGGGAGCAGCCCGCCGGGGAGCCCGGGGAGCAGCAGCCTCCCCGGGGAGGAGCAGAGGAGACCAGCCCGGAGCTCAAACGGAGGTAGGACTCAGATAGGAGCTAACAGCTAGCTTAGCTTAGCATCTCAGGAAACCAGGCTACAGGAGCAGGATGCTAACAGATGCTAACAGGCTAATAATAACAAGCAGCACATTATACTGTAACATTATTATGGGACATCATATGTTGTTCCTGTGGAAGACTAGCTGGTTACCATGGTAACAGCTAATGGGGATCCTTAGTAAATAAACAAACAAACAAACAAACAAACAAATACCAACCATCCTGCTGATGAGGTTTACCATCACAGTGTTCTGTTGTTGTTGACCCTGGTCCTGGTCTGAGGTCTGGTTCTAGTCCTGATCCTAGTCCTGATCCTAGTCCTGGTTCTAGTCCTGATCCTAGTCCTGGTTCTAGTCCTGGTCTGAGGTCTGGTTCTAGTCCTGATCCTAGTCCTGGTTCTAGTCCTGGTCGTATGGTCCCATGGTCCTAGTCCTGGTTCTAGTCCTGGTCTGAGGTCTGGTCCTGGTCCTGTTCCTGGTTCTAGTCCTGGTCCTGGTTCTAATCCTGGTCCTGGCTCTAATCCTGGTCTGAGGTCTGGTCCTAGTCCTGTTCCTGGTTCTAGTCCTGGTCCTGGTTCTAATCCTGGTCTGAGGTCTGGTCCTAGTCCTGTTCCTGGTCCTAGTCCTGGTCCTAGTCCTGTTCCTGGTCCTGTTCCTGGTCCTAGTCCTGGTCTGGTCTGGTTTGTGTCGTTGTGCTAGTCCACCTCTCTGGTCATATTTCCATCCAGGAGTTCAGGGACATCAGATCTAGTTCAGTCAGAGATGTGTCAGTTATGTAGTCCTAGTCCTGGTTCTAGTCCTGGTTCTAGTCCTGGTCCTACATTAGGTTTAGTTCAGTCAGAGATGTGTCAGTTATGTAGTCCTAGTCCTGGCTCTAGTCCTGGTCCTAGTCCTGGTCCTACATTAGGTCTAGTTCAGTCAGAGGTCTCTGTTGGTAGATGGTCAGTTTAATGAGATCCTTGTCTCTTATTTAACTGATTAAACTATAAACTGCTGTTGCTCAGTGAAACGTGCTAACTGACTGGAGAACACACACACACATATCGGCTGATACAAGTAAAAAACACAGATATCGACCGGTCGATGTATCGGTCTACCTCTATTATCGGCTGATACAAGTCAAAAACACAGATATCGACCGGTCGATGTATCGGTCTACCTTTATTATCAGCTGCTCTACATGCTAGAAAACACCCCGCTGCATGATTATTGTTATTATATAATTTATTGCTACAACACAAAAACTGTGAATATGTGAAAATCTCAACAAATCCCACGAGCAGAACAAATGAGCCTATAAACTATATCACAATATAATATGTATTATATATATATATATATATATATATATATATATATATATATATATATATAATACATATATACATATATATGACAGCAGATAGTGTTGGTCGTGTTTCCAAAGCTCTTTCTTCTTTCTTTTCCCATAGACCTCCACAGAACAATAAAAACACATGGATGAGCATCACTGTTGCTCTGGGTGACCGTTAGCTACAGTTTGCTCTGTAGCAGTACAGTGTGTATGTGCTAACAGGCTAACAGTTAGCTCTGTAGCAGTACAGTGTGTATATGCTAACAGTTAGCTCTGTAGCAGTACAGTGTGTATATGCTAACAGGCTAACAGTTAGCTCTGTAGCAGTACAGTGTGTATGTGCTAACAGGCTAACAGTTAGCTCTGTAGCAGTACAGTGTGTATATGCTAACAGTTAGCTCTGTAGCAGTACAGTGTGTATATGCTAACAGGCTAACAGTTAGCTCTGTAGCAGTACAGTGTGTATGTGCTAACAGGCTAACAGTTAGCTCTGTAGCAGTACAGTGTGTATGTGCTAACAGGCTAACAGTTAGCTCTGTAGCAGTACAGTGTGTATG
>NC_081517.1:46055462-46105462 GCF_030273125.1 Centropristis striata | reverse complement strand
ATAGAGCCTTTGGTTGGACTGACCCGTATCACAGAGCTCTAACAGCATTAACATTATTATTATTCATTATAAATACATTTACAGGTTTCAGTTGTAAAAACAAGCTGCAGTTTCAGTGAATTCAGGCTACAAAACCACTGATCTAGGTTGAGGTCAAAACATTTCCTTGTAATTAGGTAAATATTTACTGAGGTAATGAATCTATGTTGATTTTTTTTCCTGAACTTCTGTCAGTTCTCTGCTCCCAGTCGCCCCCTGCTGGTCAGGTGACAGAATGCAGGTTTAGGGAATGTCATTTATACTAAATGTTTAAGCTATTTAAATCATTTTAACCATTTGTTTGTCTAATCTTATGTGACCAGATAAAAATATGTATCTATTATTTTGGTCCTTTAATTTTATTTTTAAATTTCATTGCCACAAATAAACGAGTAATAAATGTAAGGGACGTCTCATGGAGCTTTAATAGAGAACCAGACGGAGGTAATGGTGATAAACGTTCACTGACGGACGACCTTTAGAAGATTACTTTACTGTTTCTGATACAAACATTAATAATTACACAGAGAAACTGGAACTGTTTGACTCTCTCACTATGAGAAGTGTCCGGCTCTACGTACGTGATGCAGCTTCACTCGTCCTGTTTAATTAATGTCGCACACAATTAATGACACGGTGAGTATTTTCTACCAGTTCATAGTTATGTTGGTGAACATTGACTGATTTTTCCAGTTACTATTCACCTTTACGCTGTCGTACGACGCCGGCTGGTTCTCCTGCTGAAACACGCTCGATGTGTTTTAACGTCAGACGTCTTTAACAATGACACCTCGGTCAGTTCAGCCAAACATTCCCACACGGATGATTTTAGAGGTTTTTCTGAGGGAATATCTCTTCTCCTCCATGTTTTACCTCCTTCACCTCCGTCTGCAGCTGCACCAAAACACAGCAACACGCGTGGAGACTCGGTTGTTGAGTCACTTTATTTCCGTTCCGGGCGAGTTGATGCACCAACATGGTTCCAGCAGCATCTTTTCCAGAAACTGTTGTATTTATGTATTTATTTACCACTGTGATTACTGGTGTAAAGGGGTAATGGTGACATCACTACCAGGGACTCCGGTGTCTGACCTCTGACCTGTGACCTGTGTGTTCAGGTGTGGACCTGGAGGCCGCCAAGCGTCTGGAGGAGGAGCAGATCCTGTCGGACGCCCGGACCTGGCTGAAGGAGGGCCCCCCCGCTGACGTGCAGCACCCCCGGACCGGGGCCACGCCGCTGCATGTGGCTGCAGCTAAAGGCTACCTGGAGGCCCTGAAGTCAGCTCCTAGTCCTGATGTAGTTCTTCTTCCATCCTGTATCAAGTCTTTATAGTAACGTTGTTGTTCTGGTTCCAGGATCCTGTGTCAGTGCGGTCTGGACGTGTCGGCGGTGGACCTGGACGGCTGGACGCCGCTCCACGCCGCCGCTCACTGGGGCCAGAGCGAAGCCTGCCGCGTCCTGGCAGAACACCTCTGTGACATGGAGGCTCGCAGCAACGCCGTGAGACATTATTACATAGATTATTACATATATTATTACATATATTATTACATATATTATTATATATATTATTACCATAGATCTGTGTCCAGCATCTTCTTTCATTCAGAGCAGGGGTGGTCAACCCGTGGCTCCGGGGCCTAATGTGTCTCTTCTCTATGTGGCATTAAAAAATGTTTTAACCCATTTAGGCCTAAAACGGCTGTAAAAACTGCCTGTAAAACCTCTGATTGGTGATTTTAAAATCAGCCCCTAAAACCTGAAGTTTCTCTGTAAATCCAACAGAAGTGTCAACTCTTCTACTAAATAATAGATTTTTCAGCCTCTGTAGCAGATAGAAATGAAATTCATAAAGTATCTGAGAGCTTATAGCTGTTATATCTGAGCTCCCTCCGCTATAGTCGTCTCCACCATGATTTATAAGTTCTGGAAAAGTCCCATGATGCATTGCGACACTCCCACATGGATTCTGATGCATTTCATTGGCCAAGAGACAGGAAATAGGTGGAAAAAACTACAAATACTACAAAACCACGTATCCTCTTTCCTCTTTAATGGTAGAATAACACAACAGCTCCAACAGGTTTAATGGTAGAAATGAGGTAATGCTTTCCCGCCTTAAATGTTGTAAAAACTAAAATGTGCCTCATAGTTTACTAAAGTCTGCTGTATTCACCTTAAAGCTGAGAGTTTCCCTCACTGCTGAACTAGCTGTCAGTTCTTCATCTCTTGATGTTTCTTCAGTATTCAGACTCTCATTTCTCTCCTTGCTGCCAAAACCATAAAATAAATGCTCATTGTGACTAATGCTAACGCTAATGTAGCCTGAGGAGGCTGTTTTATCTTCAGTATATATATATATATATATATATATATATATATATATATATATTCTGACAGTTTCTCTTGTTTTGGCCTCCAGTGGCTCTCTGGTTAGTAAAGGACCCCTGGTTCACTCTGATTTAAAGTTCACATTTATGGTGAAACCTTAGACTGTTTATGTCACATTATTATGTTATTATTATGTTTGTTTTCAGCCTGACGTGTGATTGTTGTTGTTGTTGTTGTTGTTGTTGTTGTTTCAGGGTCAGACGCCGTTCGACGTGGCTGATGAAAGCGTGGAGGAGCTCCTGGAGGAGTTATCACAGAAACAAGTAAATGTGACACAATCACTTCTGTTACTTGCAATTATTATTATTATTATTATTATTATTATTATATTAATGTCTTGTGTGTGGTTTAATCGTTGAGTGACAGCTGCCTGTCTGTCTGTCATCAGTCGATCTTAGAGAAACAGAATCCTCAGAGCCCCAACGCCGCCAACGCTCCCAACAAGAAGCGCAGGTCAGTACGCAGCTGACTCCTCATCTGTCTTTAGTCATTTTATTTCTTTTTTTGGTCATTTTGTGTCTTTTCTGGTCATTTTGTGTCTTTTGTTGTCTTTTTTGGTCATTTTGTGTCTGCTAACATCAATGTTTACCTAAAGGTCAATGATTTAATAAAGTCTGATCATCAGTAAACATCCAGACAACATTGAACATTGAAGTTGCTCCTAAACTTTTGGCCTGTTGAACCTGTTAGTAACGAGACGTGTGAGCAGATGAACCTGTTCCTCAGTTTTGACCTTTGACCTTTGACCTTTGACCTCCAGGAGCTCCGTGTGCAGGATGAGCAGCAGAGACAAGATGAACGTCCAGGACCAGTCCAAGGAGAGAGGAGTGTCTGGAGGTCTGGAGCTGAGGGAGGAGAAGGAGAGCAGCCCCGGTACCCCAACATTAGTTTATTACATTAGTTTATTACATTAGTTTATTACATTATTACATTAGTTTATTACATTAGGTTATTACATTAGGTTATTACATTAGGTTATTACTCTCTGTTACACTAACATTAGTTTATTACATTAGTTTATTACATTAGGTTATTACATTAGGTTATTACATTAGTTTATTACATTAGTTTATTACATTATTACATTAGTTTATTACATTAGTTTATTACATTAGGTTATTATATTAGGTTATTACATTAGTTTATTACATTAGGTTATTACATTAGGTTATTACATTAGTTTATTACATTAGTTTATTACATTAGGTTATTACATTAGGTTATTACATTAGTTTATTACATTAGGTTATTACATTAGGTTATTACATTAGTTTATTACATTAGTTTATTACATTAGGTTATTACATTAGGTTATTACATTAGGTTATTACATTAGTTTATTACATTAGGTTATTACATTATTACATTAGTTTATTACATTAGTTTATTACATTAGGTTATTACATTAGTTTATTACATTAGTTTATTACATTATTACATTAGTTTATTACATTAGTTTATTACATTAGGTTATTACATTAGTTTATTACATTAGTTTATTACATTATTACATTAGTTTATTACATTAGTTTATTACATTAGGTTATTACATTAGTTTATTACATTAGGTTATTACATTAGGTTATTACATTAGTTTATTACATTAGTTTATTACATTAGTTTATTACATTAGGTTATTACATTAGTTTATTACTCTCTGTTACACTAACATTAGTTTATTACATTAGGTTATTATATAAGGTTATTACATTAGGTTATTACATTAGTTTATTACATTAGTTTATTACTCTCTGTTACACTAACATTAGTTTATTACATTAGTTTATTACATTAGGTTATTACATTAGTTTATTACTCTCTGTTACACTAACATTAGTTTATTACATTAGGTTATTATATAAGGTTATTACATTAGGTTATTACATTAGTTTATTACATTAGTTTATTACTCTCTGTTACACTAACATTAGTTTATCACATTAGTTTATTACATTAGGTTATTACATTAGGTTATTACATTAGGTTATTACATTAGTTTATTACATTAGTTTATGACGTTAGTTTATTACATTAGTTTATTACATTAGTTTATTACATTATTACATTAGTTTATTACATTAGTTTATTACATTAGGTTATTACATTAGGGTATTACATTAGTTTATTACATTAGTTTATTACATTAGGTTATTACAGTAGTTTATTACATTAGTTTATTACATTAGGTTATTACATTAGGTTATTACATTAGTTTATTACATTAGGTTATTACATTAGTTTATTACATTAGGTTATTACATTAGTTTATTACATTAGTTTATTACATTAGTTTATTACTCTCTGTTACACTAACATTAGTTTATTACATTAGGTTATTACATTAGTTTATTACATTAGTTTATTGCATTAGTTTATTACATTAGTTTATTACATTAGGTTATTACATTAGTTTATTACATTAGTTTATTACATTAGTTTATTACATTAGTTAATTACTGTCTGTGTTAGTTTATTACATTAGTTTATTATATTAGTTTATTACTGTCTGTGTTAGTTTATTACATTAGTTTATTATATTAGTTTATTACTGTCTGTGTTAGTGTATTACATTAGTTTATTACTAGTTTATTACTCTCTGTTACACTAACATTAGCTTATTACATTAGTTTATTACATTAGTTTATTACATTAGTTTATTACATTAGTTTATTACATTAGTTAATTACTGTCTGTGTTAGTTTATTACATTAGTTTATTACATTAGTTTATTACATTAGTTAATTACTGTCTGTGTTAGTTTATTACATTAGTTTATTACATTAGTTTATTACATTAGTTTATTACATTAGTTTATTACATTAGTTAATTACTGTCTGTGTTAGTTTATTACATTAGTTTATTACATTAGTTTATTACTGTCTGTGTTAGTTTATTACATTAGTTTATTATATTAGTTTATTACTGTCTGTGTTAGTGTATTACATTAGTTTATTACTAGTTTATTACTCTCTGTTACACTAACATTAGCTTATTACATTAGTTTATTACTCTCTGTTACACTAACATTAGTTTATTACATTACATTAGTTTATTACTCTCTGTTACACTAACATTAATTTATTACATTAGTTTATTACATTAATTTATTAGTTTATTACTGTCTGTTAATGTGTCACACTAACATTAGTTTATTACATTAGTTTATTACTGTCTGTTTTAGTTTATTACATTAGTTTATTACTGTCTGTTAGTTTATTACTGTCTGTTAGTTTATTACTGTCTGTGTTAGTTTATTACTGTCTGTGTTAATGTGTCGCTGTGCTGCTGATCAAACAGGATGTTTTTATCTCCTAGAATCCTCGGCGGTGTCCAGTCCAGAGAGCCTCCCCACTCTGAGCTCTGCTGACAAGGTAACAGCTTCTTTAATCACATGTGTAATACATTATTAAATTAATCGTCAACTATTTTGATAATCCAATAATTGGTTTGAGCAGTTTTTTTAAAGACAGTAAGTCTTTAAATTCTCTGATTTCAGCTTCTTCAATGTGAATATTTCTGGGTTCTTTGTTCCTTTATGACAATAAACTGAATATCTCTTTGGTTTGTGGACAAAACAAGAGATTTGAGGATGTGAAACACTCATTGATATTTTTATACATTTTATTCACCAAATCCATAATGATAATAATCATTAGCTGCAGCCCTAGAGTCTCTTATCTTAGTTGTTGTTGTTCTGAGAGGCGTACTGTACCTTTAAGGGCCTGTTTGTTGTGGTTCAGACTCCAGAGGAGAAGGAGGAGGAGGAGAAGGAGCAGGACAAGGCGAACCGCACCGCCAGAGTCCAGCCGACTCCTCAGACGCCTCAGACCAGGGAGGCCGAGAGCCCCAACACCCCCAACACCGACCGCCGCAAGTAAGAACAACAACAACAACACCGTCACTTCAACAGGAACACACAACAACAACAACAACAACACCGTCACTCCAGCAGGAACACACAACAACAACAACAACAAGTCTGTTTTACTTCATGCTGAACCAGGAACTTTGTTCTATGATTCTAAAAACTAGTTCAGAGCCTGTAGGAGGAATGTATGAGTTAGCATGCTAACGGTGAGATAGCACATCACGCAGCATGCTGCACTAAAACACTTTAACATGAACACAATTATCTAATAAACTATATCACATGTTAGTGTCTCATATCAAGATAGATTACTTTATTCATCCCCGAAGGGAAATTCGGTAATGAATGCAAATGAGTCTGGGCATTATATATATATATATTATATTACACTGAGCAACATGAACGTCATCCCTGAATTACATAGTGATGCAACATAAGAACATAAGACGTGAATAAAGATAAATCTACGATTAGCATGCTAATCATGCTAATCAGCTACAACAACGTCTACAACTCCATCAAACACTGTTCATCAGGTACCAGACCATCCAGCACAGACACACTGAACACTGATATTTATCTAGAAACTGTCTGAATATTATTGTTAAATGGAGCCTTGTAGCCACTTTAACCTCCTAAAGACAGGAAGATAAATAGACTCAGATGAGATGAGTCAGGGTGGAAATACAGAGGAAATACTGTGTTACTGACCAGGTGTAGGCCAATCACACAATGGGTGAGCTCCACTAAAGGAGGCGGAGCTCCACTAAAAGGGGCGGAGCTTCCCTAAAAGACGTCCGATCTGAAACAGTGCAATGCTGCAACACGTCCTACGTAA
Organism: Centropristis striata; assembly: GCF_030273125.1. Taxonomy (NCBI): domain Eukaryota; kingdom Metazoa; phylum Chordata; class Actinopteri; order Perciformes; family Serranidae; genus Centropristis; species Centropristis striata. The sequence goes on along the minus strand of NC_081517.1, from coordinate 46,098,325 downwards.
ATAATATTTAGAAAAATGAATTCAAAAATCTTCAAAATCGAGGATGCACACCTTCATGCCATGAGCAAGACACACACACACAGACACACACACACACACACACACGCACACACACACGCACACGCACACGCACACACACACACACACACACACACACACAGACCAGACCAGACGCTTCTTGCTTTTATTGATATATGATTTTCAGTTTTTTTCCTATCATTTAAAAAAGATGCATTGTGCTAACGATGGTTAATATGTATATATTACTGTATGTTTATAGCATTGTGCTAACATTGTGCTAGCATTGTGCTAACGATGGTTAATATGTATATATTGCTGTATGTTTATAGCATTGTGCTAACATTGTGCTAGCATTGTGCTAACGATGGTGAATATGTATATGATACTGTGTGTGTGTAATATAGTAGTATAATACTGTATGTGTGTAATATAGTAGTGTAATACTGTGTGTGTGTAATATAGTAGTATAATACTGTATGTGTGTATTATAGTAGTGTAATACTGTGTGTGTGTAATATAGTAGTGTAATACTGTATGTGTGTATTATAGTAGTATAATACTGTGTGTGTGTATTATAGTAGTATAATACTGTGTGTGTGTAATATAGCAGTGTAATACTGTGTGTGTGTATTATAGTAGTATAATACTGTGTGTGTGTAATATAGCAGTGTAATACTGAGTGTCTGTGGTGCGTTCAGGTTCCAGGCTCCCGTCAGAGACGAAGAGTCGGAGTCCCAGAGGAAAGCTCGCTCTCGGCTGATGCGCCAGTCTCGCCGCTCCACACAGGTAACTCCTGTCATTATTAATATAATCATTTAGTTACAGTTCACTATATTCAGATATTATGATCTTAAAACATCTCTAGACTGTAAATATATCCTATTGGATAGTAACTCACTGTGTGTTTACACGCACAGTTTAATGGAGCGATGCTTTAAAATCAATAATGGCTTCTGATCAGACTGTTTACATTCAGCTGATCAACTCTGATAACTGACAGAACGAGTGGAGAAATGTTAGATATGTTATTAAAGCTGTTAGTATTAAATCAGTGAGTTCAACATGAGTTTCTCTGTCCAGGACGAGATGATTCTCTGTTTTCACCATCAGATAGTTCAGAGTGTTTCCTCTCTGCTGCAGGGTTAGTGTTAGGTAATAGTTTAGTGTTAGGTAATAGTTTATAGTTTAGTGTTAGTTAATAGTTGATAGTTGATTCTGAGTGTTTCCTGTCTTTAGGGTTAGTTTATAGTTAATAGTTGATAGTTTAGTGTTAGTGTTAGTTAATAGTTAATAGTTTAGGGTTAGTTTATAGTTAATAGTTGATAGTTTAGTGTTAGTTTATAGTTAATAGTTAATAACTGAGTGTTTCCTGTCTTTAGGGTTAGTTAATAGTTGATAGTTTAGTGTTAGTTTATAGTTGATAGTTGATTCTGAGTGTTTCCTGTCTTTAGGGTTAGTTAATAGTTAATAGTTGATAGTTTAGTGTTAGTTTATAGTTAATAGTTGATAGTTTAGGGTTAGTTTATAGTTAATAGTTAATAACTGAGTGTTTCCTGTCTTTAGGGTTAGGTAGTAGTTGATAGTTTAGGGTTAGTTTATAGTTAATAGTTGATTCTGAGTGTTCCTGTCTTTAGGGTTAGTTTATAGTTAATAGTTAATAGTTTAGTGTTAGTTTATAGTTGATAGTTGATTCTGAGTGTTTCCTGTCTTTAGGGTTAGTTTATAGTTTATAGGTTAGGGTTAGTTTATAGTTGATAGTTGATTCTGAGTGTTTCCTGTCTTTAGGGTTAGTTTATAGTTAATAGTTGATAGTTTAGGGTTAGTTTATAGTTAATAGTTGATTCTGTGTGTTTCCTGTCTTTAGGGTTAGTTTATAGTTAATAGTTGATAGTTTAGTGTTAGTTTATAGTTGATAGTTGATTCTGAGTGTTTCCTGTCTTTAGGGTTAGTTAATAGTTAATAGTTGATAGTTTAGTGTTAGTTTATAGTTAATAGTTAATAACTGAGTGTTTCCTGTCTTTAGGGTTAGTTAATAGTTAATAGTTAATAGTTTAGGGTTAGTTTATAGTTAATAGTTAATAGTTTAGTGTTAGTTTATAGTTGATAGTTGATTCTGAGTGTTTCCTGTCTTTAGGGTTAGTTAATAGTTGATAGTTTAGTGTTAGTTTATAGTTTATAGTTGATTCTGAGTGTTTCCTGTCTTTAGGGTGTGACTCTGACGGACCTGAAAGAAGCTGAGAAGACTGTGAGTAAAGCGTCCGATCTTCCTCCTCCTCTTCCTCGCAGCGTGCAGCCCGTCAGCCCCATCGTTACCGTGACGCCCGCTGAGAGGGGTGAGACCTCTTTACTGTAAACCTATAAATATAAAGCTGCTGTGGTCGGGTGGAGTCCTCTTTAGGTGGTAGAAAGGAAATCCTTCTGTGTTGTGATGCTACATGTGGTTTCATCAGAACATCTTCCTGTTTAGTGTTTGTTTCCCACGATCCACCCTGTTCTCTCTCTCTCTGTCTTTATGAGGATCTACTGTTGTAAATAACAACATGTTTACAGAAACCAGCCTCCAGTAAACACCAAGTTATTATAGTAACCAAAACTAACCAAATAACCAAAACTAGAACTAAAAAAACATTTTCGTTAACTGAAATGAAAATAAAAACAAGACTTTTTAAAAAAACACACTGAAACTGTATTTTGTGGTTCCAAAACTAACTAAACTAACTAAAATTATAGTGAAAATGTCCTTCGTTTTCGTCTTTGTCAACTTTTTTCATCCGTAAACCTTTTTGGTTGATATGAAATCTATTTCATCTATCTGGTTTTATGACTTAATAAACTTATTGGGGCTGAGATGGATCAGACAAAGGAAATAAAGGAAACATTTATTGTGACCTTATTGAATCTGGACCCAACAAATACCCCATTACACAACAACTACAACTAATAAAAACTAAACTACAACTAATAAAAACTAAACTAAAACTAATAAAAACTAAACTAAAACTAATAAAAACTAAACTAATAAAAACTAAACTAAAACTAACAAAAACTAAACTACAACTAATAAAAACTAACAAACTCACTGTAAAAACTCATTATAACTAACTGGATTTGAAAACAAAAAATCACAACAAATTCAAACTAAAACTGATGAATAATCCAGAGCTATTGTGACCTTGATGAACTGATCCTGCCAGTTTTAAACCAAACGTTGAGTTGGTGTTCAGCTCTGAGCTCAAGTCTCAACCTGCAGACATCTGGATGCTTCCAGAGATAAGAACGCTCTGAGCTGCAGCTTCTTCAAAAAATGAATCTGCTGCAGCCGGTCGGTGTGATGAATCAAAGCCTTTAGTGTTGTTCTCACAGAGAGAACGTTCTCCAGCGTTCTCTGACAGAATCCTCCACTGTGATCAGGTGGATGGAGGTGGAGTAATGTTTGCTACATAGGAGTGTTTATGGGGAGGTCCCCAATTATTTAAGAAATGATTTAAATGGAGTAAATGAAGTTCACCATTGTTCCACTAGAGGCAGCGTACCAGATTTAGTTCCACCTAGAGTTAAGAGGAACATAAAGAGTCCTTTCTGTATGTTGGAACTGTTCTAAAAGGTACCTGGTTCCTCAAATCAGTCAGAAACAAAACATGAAACAATGGTTTAGACACCAATCTGAGACTGTTGGCAATCTATATTGTTGTGTAAATTTGTCACAGGTTGCTGTTTCATATTTTTATATGAAGAATGGTCAAATTAAATTTAAAATACAGGAACCAGACAGAACAGAACAGAGAGAACCTTCAGAGAACCAGTAGAACCTGGATCAGGAACACAGCCAGTCAGATATTTATCATTAACACACATTATAAGTCATTAATACACATTATAACCTCCTGTAGTTGCTGTCTGCTGGTGTGTCTATAGACAGGGTTTAATGCACTGGGCTCTAAATGTTAATAGTTTAGAATCCTTTAAAATATCAATAATCTAACAGTATTTTTCCACAGCTTCCTGTTTTATAGACGGATCTATCTGATGAAACTGAACCTGTGGAGACATTATTGATTGTTCTTTGAGCTGTAAATGTGTTCCAGACGTGGTTTGTTGCTGTGATCAGTGTCTCTGTTCTTCAGATCCAGAAGCTGTGAACCAGGGGGAGGTGGAGGAGAAGCGTCTGGGAGTGAAGGAGAGGAGGAGAGGGAGGAGAGAGAGACGCTCCACCGGCATCGTTCAGCTCGACGCTGAGGTCAGAAACAGTTTATCTCTAATAATCAATAATCAATATCTGACCAGGAATGTGACTGTGAATAGTGACAGCTGATTCTCATCAACATTACAGCTCATAACAAACATCCAGGAGCATTAAATACAGATTCACTATGACCCTTTATAACATAAACAATCTAAAGTCACTGTTTAATATGAATTAATCATCTATTTTTAGAAATGTAAGCAAAATTCATCACCGTAACACATTTTTAAATAACACTTTTTTTTTTCTTTGTCAAGCTCTTAAATATGCTCAAGGCTAGCTGTTATCACCAACATGTATTTTATTAAAATATACACATATTATAATTCAAACGATTCTGTCATTACTGTAACATTTAACCTCTTTTTATCATCAATTTCATTCAAATTTTGTTCTTTATACATTGTTAAAAACCATTATGTTTGATTATATTCTGTTAAATTATACATTTTTAAACAAATGTATAGTTATTTTTATAAGTTTATTAAATATTTATTGTATGTAAGTGTGGGGAAACCACCAGAAAAAAAAGTAATAAAACCGAAGCAGTGTTGGCAACTTAGTGACTTTGTTGCTATATTTAGCAACTTTTCAGACCCCCTTAGAGACTATTTTTCAATAGAGCGACTGGAGACAAATCCAGAGACTTTTCTGGTGTTATTGGAGACTTTTGGAGACTCGTTCTTACTATTCTTAACGAGCTGCGGGGGCCGGAGGCTCTTCTTAACGAGCTGCGGGGGCCGGAGGCTCTTCTTAACGAGCCGCGGGGCCGGAGGCTCTTCTTAACGAGCCGCGGGGCCGGAGGCTCTTCTTAACGAGCCGCGGGGCCGGAGGCTCTTCTTAACGAGCCGCGGGGGCCGGAGGCTCTTCTTAACGAGCCGCGGGGCCGGAGGCTCTTCTTAACGAGCCGCGGGGGCCGGAGGCTCTTCTTAACGAGCCGCGGGGCCGGAGGCTCATTAGCGATCTCTGTTTGTTTACAACAAGCACCGGACACTAAAAACTGTTCCTGTTGTTTGTTTAAAAGTAGTGCAATAAAAATACAGATGTTTTCCCTAACGTGATTAATAATCGTGATTAATAATCGTGATTAATAATCGTGATTAATAATCGTGATTACAATATTGATCAGGATAATCGTGATGATCATTTCGGCCATAATGGTCAGCCCTAGGTTAATGGGTGAAACACACATTGAGTCATATAGAAACATGATATCTGTGTGAAGTATCTTTGACCTTTTTTCTGTTTCAGAACGAAGATGAAGACGCTCAGTCAGATGACACCAACAGTGTTTCTCAGTGAGTCTTTCACTCTTTTTAATCTCCTCGACAGTTTTTGTAATTTTCTTTTCAGAGACAAGATGATTATTAGATTTATGGACTTTTTAGGTTCGACATCAGAATCAGAATCCGGTTTATTGCCAAATAGTGTTAACATGTTTTATACATGTTTATACATGTTTTTTTTTTTTTTTTTTAACTCTCGTTTTTCATTTTTATTTCAGTTAATGAAAATGTTTTTTCAGTTCTAGTTTTGGTTATTTTGTTATTTCTCGGTAACTATAGTAACTTTGATCTGGTGGAACTGTTTCACATTAAACAGCAGGCAGCATATATTTTAGGGGAGGAGAAAAGGTTTACAGTTGTCAGAATAAAACAGCAGATAACTTGTGATTCTTTTCCTTCAAAGTGTTTTTTAAACATGCTGTGACTTGTTGCTTTCTGAAAGTTACCAGGTTGAAGGTTTTATTTGATGCCGCAGGGGAACAACAGCTGTTAGACTCGTTCTCTGGATGGGCCATGAAGTAGTGACAGAGTAGTGACATTACTACTATTATTATTATTATTATTATTATTGTTATTATTAATAATAATCTTAACAGTCTGTTTTCTAGCTGTGTTAATGTGTATATGGAGGACTCTCCATGGTTAAGGTCTTTAGTGTCTTGTTGTGTCTCTGCAGGGAGAGTTCACCTGGAGACAACATGTCCTCTGACTACAGAACGGTACGTCTCTGAAACACTCACACAGTCCTCACAAACACCTGAAACACACCTGAAACACACCTGAAACACACCTGAAAACACCTGAAACACACCTGAGGCTGAAAGTGACTGTGAGATGTAGATGAACAGGACAGGAAAGATCCCAACAGCTCTGAAACAGGAACAGAAAGCCCAGATGTCTGTTAGCAGCTTCACTTAGATCTCCTTATTATTATAATCTGATGTATTAATAACCTGTGAGGTGTCACAGCAGACCTCTGACCTGGATGGAGCTAAAGCTCTGGTGCTCTGTGTCCCAGCTGGACTTTAAGGTCCTGATCCTGGTCCTGGTCCTGGTCCTGGTCAGGTCCTGGTCCTGGTCCTGGTCCAGGTCCTGTATGGGTCTAAAGGTCCTGTGTCTGTGTCCCAGCTGTACTTTAAGGTCCTGGTCCTGGTCCAGGTCCTGGTCCTGGTCCAGGTCCTGTATGGGTCTAAAGGTCCTGTATGGGTCTAAAGGTCCTGTGTCTGTGTCCCAGCTGTACTTTAAGGTCCTGGTCCAGGTCCTGGTCCTGGTCCAGGTCCTGGTCCTGGTCCTGGTCCTGGTCTAAAGGTCCTGTGTGTGTGTCCCAGCTGTACTTTAAGGTCCTGGTCCTGGTCCTGGTCCTGGTCCAGGTCCAGGTCCTGGTCCTGGTCCTGGTCCTGGTCCTGGTCTAAAGGTCCTGTGTGTGTGTCCCAGCTGTACTTTAAGGTCCTGCAGGACAACGTGTCCCTGAAGGAGCAGCTGACGGAGATGGAGCTGCTGCTGAGTCAGAACAAGGTGGAGCTGGAGAGACTCCGACAGGTTCGACAGGTTTGCTGCTTCTCCTGACCTTTGACCTTTCACTGTGTGTGTGTGTGTGTGTGTGACAGGATGACATCATCCTTTAATAGTTGTTTATCTTTCATTTTCTGATTTTATTTGACAACTTTTCCTTCAGAAACTGTTCCAGGTTTCATTCTTTCTTCAAGTAAATCCCATTTGAAACAGGGTTGATTGTGTTCAGGTTAATTAGTTTCTACGTGTTAGTATTGTGTGTGTAGTCTAGGTGAAGGTAATATTATTTATTATTTATTATTTATTGTTTCTGTGTTTGTGTGTGTCAGAGTGAGGAGGGATCCTCAGACAGACCGGCCCTGCTGGAGCTGGAGAGATATGTGAGTTCTGATTTATCACCAAAATTACTGTCAACATCTAGACTCATATTCCTGACAACAACCAAAATAAAGTTTCAAGTTAACGTTGGAGTAGAAATCAAAAAGAACTTTATGACGACTCCATTATGAAGCTGTGGAGGTTGATTCATTCTCTGGATTCACTCAGTTTATACTTTATACTTTATATTAATAACATGAGAGCAGACTGAATCTACTACAGTATTTACTGATATATATGGATGGATGGATGGAAAGATGGATGGATGGAAAGATGGAAAGGTGGATGGACGGATGGATGGTTGGATGGATAGTTGGATGGATGGATGGATGGACGGATGGATGGAAAGATGGACGGATGGATGGAAAGATGGATGGATGGATGGATGGATGGATGTTGGATGGATGGAAAGATGGGTGGATGGATGGATGGATGTTGGATGGATGGAAAGATGGATGGATGGATGTTGGATGGATGGAAAGATCGATGGATGGATGGATGGATGTTGGATGGAAAGATGGACGGATGGATGGAAAGATGGACGGATGGATGGATGGATGGATGGATGGAAAGATGGGTGGATGGATGGATGGAAAGATGGGTGGATGGATGGATGGATGGTTGGATGGATGGAAAGATGGATGGATGGATGCATGGATGGATGTTGGATGGATGGATGGATGGAAAGATGGAAAGGTGGAAGGCTGGACAGATGGATGGATGGATGGATGGATGGATAGTTGGATGGAAAGATGGACGGATGGATGGAAAGATGGACGGATGGATGGATGGATGGATGGATGTTGGATGGATGGAAAGATGGATGGATGGATGGATGGATGGATGGATGGATAGAAAGATGGATAGTTGGACGGATGGATGGAAAGATGGACGGATGGATGGATAGATGGATGGAAAGATGGATGGATGGATGGATGGATGGATGGATGGATAGTTGGATGGATGGATGGAAAGATGGATGGATGATAGATATGAATAATATGAGAGCAGACTGAGTGTCAGGAACAATAGAAGGACTCAGTCACAGTTTGCTGCTCTGTTGTTCTATTATTATTATTATTATTATGATTATAATTATTGTTGTTATTGTTGTTCTCAGGAGAAGATGGCCCTCCAGAGGAAAGCCGTGGAGCTGGAGGATGAGCTGAAGGTACAGACGAGTCCTGACTGACTGGTTTTTATCTGCTGTGGTTTATGAAAACCTGCTGGGCAACAAAAACTATAGTTATGGTGATGTTTTAGCCTCATGCTAACGCTGAAGCTATCAGTTAAAGAAACAGAAAGTGTTTGGTCCTCCATCTTTCCTCAACCTCATTAAATGTTCCACTGAGGTTAAACGTGTTGAGGAAAAGACTAAAATGTTAGAGTTAACCCTAAACCTAACATCAGTTAACCCTAAACCTAACATCAGTTAACCCTAACATCAGTTAACCCTAACATCAGTTAACCCTAACATCAGTTAACCCTAACATCAGTTAACCCTAACATCAGTTAACCCTAACCTAACATCAGTTAACCCTAACATCAGTTAACCCTAACATCAGTTAACCCTAACATCAGTTAACCCTAACCTAACATCAGTTAACCTAACATCAGTTAACCCTAACATCAGTTAACCCTAACATCAGTTAACCCTAACATCAGTTAACCCTAACCTAACATCAGTTAACCCTAACATCAGTTAACCCTAACATCAGTTAACCCTAACATCAGTTAACCCTAACATCAGTTAACCCTAACCTAACATCAGTTAACCCTAACATCAGTTAACCCTAACCCTAACATCAGTTAACCCTAACATCAGTTAACCCTAACATCAGTTAACCCTAACCCTAACATCAGTTAACCCTAACATCAGTTAACCCTAACATCAGTTAACCCTAACCCTAACATCAGTTAACCCTAACATCAGTTAACCCTAACCTAACATCAGTTAACCCTAACATCAGTTAACCCTAACATCAGTTAACCCTAACATCAGTTAACCCTAACCTAACATCAGTTAACCCTAACATCAGTTAACCCTAACATCAGTTAACCCTAACCTAACATCAGTTAACCCTAACATCAGTTAACCCTAACATCAGTTAACCCTAACATCAGTTAACCCTAACCTAACATCAGTTAACCCTAACATCAGTTAACCCTAACATCAGTTAACCCTAACCTAACATCAGTTAACCCTAACATCAGTTAACCCTAACATCAGTTAACCCTAACATCAGTTAACCCTAACCTAACATCAGTTAACCCTAACATCAGTTAACCCTAACATCAGTTAACCCTAACCTAACATCAGTTAACCCTAACATCAGTTAACCCTAACATCAGTTAACCCTAACATCAGTTAACCCTAACATCAGTTAACCCTAACATCAGTTAACCCTAAACCTAACATCAGTTAACCCTAACATCAGTTAACCCTAACATCAGTTAACCCTAACATCAGTTAACCCTAACATCAGTTAACCCTAACCCTAACATCAGTTAACCCTAACATCAGTTAACCCTAACATCAGTTAACCCTAACATCAGTTAACCCTAACCTAACATCAGTTAACCCTAACCTAACATCAGTTAACCCTAACATCAGTTAACCCTAACATCAGTTAACCCTAACATCAGTTAACCCTAACCTAACATCAGTTAAACCTAACATCAGTTAACCTGTGTAACTCTAACCCGAGGACCACAGGGGGTTAAAGTTCCTATAATAGATTATTATATTATGTGGAACCAGTTCCAGATGGACATTTAATGTGTGAATCATCAGGTTTAGAGTGGAACCACTTCACCTGAAACACAAAGTGATTCACTGCATCAAGTAAAAAATTAATATTGTGTTAAAAGAGTCGAGGCCCAAGAGAACGAGTGTTTTATTATTCTATATTATTATGATAATAACTGGTGTTTTACAGGTTCAGGGGACCTGAGAGCAGACAACCAGGACTGTTTTATTACTATATATTCTATATGTTATTCTAGACTGTTTTATTACTATATATTATATATGTTATTCTAGACTGTTTATTACTATATATTATATATGTTATTCTAGACTGTTTATTATTCTATATTCTACATATTAATATAGATACCTGGTGTTTTGCAGGTTCTGGGGGACCTGAGAGCAGACAACCAGAGGCTGAAGGACGAGAACGCCGCCCTCATTCGAGTCATCAGCAAACTGTCCAGATGAACGTTAGAAACTAAAGTAGCCGGAGTGGAAAGTGTTAAAGAGGAACTCGTGTCAGCACATCAAGTCAAACTGGAAGAACAACGTGTAGATTTCAGGGTTTTTATGTTTCGGCAGATCTACTGTACAACAAGCTCCGCTGCTCCTCCTTTTATATTAATAAGTCTTGTATTTTTTAACTGGAATATTTTAATGTGCTTTGCTCCTCTGATACTTTGTATAAAGTCTGTATTAAGAGATTTAAAGCCATGCACAAAAGATCACAGCGACGTTTTAAAAAGCCTTCTGACCTCTGAAGAGGAGAGAAATAAAAATAAAGCCAGTCGGGTTCATGCCAGTGACTAGAAAAGACTTCCTGTAAATGTGCCAAAAACCAGCCCTGGCTCCTCCAGGTCCTCCAGGTCTACAGGTCTGCAGGTCCTCCAGGTCTACAGGTCTACAGGTCTGCAGGTCCTGCAGGTCTGCAGGGTCTACAGGTCTGCAGGTCCTGCAGGTCTACAGGTCTGCAGGTCCTGCATGTCTGCAGGGTCTACAGGTCTGCAGGTCCTGCAGGGTCTACAGGTCTGCAGGTCCTGCATGTCTGCAGGGTCTACAGGTCTGCAGGTCCTCCAGGTCTGTAGGTGTCTGCAGGTCCTGCAGGTCTGCAGGTCCTCCAGGTGTCTGCAGGTCCTCCAGGTCCTGCAGGTCTGCAGGTCTGCAGGTCCTCCAGGTGTCTGCAGGTCCTCCAGGTGTCTGCAGGTCTGCAGGTCCTCCAGGTGTCTGCAGGTCCTCCAGGTGTCTGCAGGTCCTCCAGGTCCTGCAGGTCTACAGGTCTGCAGGTCCTCCAGGTGTCTGCAGGACCTGCAGACACCTGCAGGACCTGCAGACCTGCAGGTGTCTGCAGGTCCTGCAGACACCTGCAGGTCCTCCAGGTCTGCAGGTCCTCCAGGTCAGTAGGTGTCTGCAGGTCCTCCAGGTGTCTACAGGTCTGCAGGTCCTCCAGGGGGTCTGCAGGTCCTCCAGGTCTGCAGGTCCTCCAGGTGTCTGCAGGTCCTCCAGGTGTCTGCAGGTCCTCCAGGCGTCTGCAGGTCCTCCAGGCGTCTGCAGGTCCTCCAGGTGTCTGCAGGTCCTGCAGGTCTGCAGGTCCTCCAGGGGGTCTGCAGGTCCTCCAGGGGGTCTGCAGGTCCTCCAGGTGTCTGCAGGTCCTCCAGGTGTCAGCAGGTCCTCCAGGTCTGCAGGTCCTGCAGGTCTGCAGGTCCTCCAGGTCCTGCAGGTCCTGCAGGTCTGCAGGTCCTCCAGGGGGTCAGTGTTGTCTCTCAGGACGAGTCTTGGGTCGAGTCTTTGTGTTTTCGTCTGGCTGCTGTTTAAAGTTGGACCAAATGTGCATGCTCCTTTCTCCTCTCTGCTCCTCTGAATGTATATTTAAAATGTATATTTATGTCCAGGGGACGTGTGTCCGTGTGTCCTGACGCTGTGGGGACGTGTCTTCTGTCTTGTGTCCCCGTTAGAACGAAGGACAAAGAGACTTTGGGTGCTAACGGTGCAGCTCGTCGTCTTCAGAGGGATTTTTCCACAAACTGTTTGTTACGTCAGATCTTTGACCGCTTTAGGAGAACGCTGAGCTCAGTATTCACCCTGTGACGGACGCTGTTATTATTATTAGAATATTATGATAATAAATATTATTATTATTATTATTATTATTATTAAATATGATAACAGACAGCCAGATGGGTCAACGTTTGAATGTTTACTCCAATTTTAGAGAAAAAGCTGCATGTCAAACTGTATTTTGATGCTGTGCCTTTCGATATACATTTCTAAGTGATATTTCTATTTTGCTTTGCAAATGTAAACTGTTGTGTATAAAATACAGTTATGGGCATAAATGACTGTTTGTTTTGTTGTTTTTATAAACCACTCTGATTTTTGAAACGTTGATTAACAACTTTATGTTGATGGTTCTCGTCTGAAATGAGACGCTGCTTACTTTTTATTTTTTTTATTTTTCCGTAGTTTTGACTGATGTTAAATATATACACTAAAGAACTTTAAAGGTCTTAAAGTCTTTCTGGATTTGACTTATAAAGATAAAACTCTACAATATAATAATACAATACAATAGCATGTTTTTATGTTGAATATAAATTATTATATTCTCAAAAACCAAGAACTTTATTACATCAACAGGGTCGTTTTCATTAAACATTAACATTAAAACATGCATATAATAAAACATCTTTATAAATACTGTAGTTGCAGTTAAACAGACTCATAGATATTAATAATGCCTCAGAACAGTAATCATCCTATAAATACTTATAAACTATCATGATATTTAATAATCTGATCACTGACTGGTTCAAAGATCTGGAAAAAACAGACTGAGAAATGATCAATATCTGGTTTTACTATTTATAGATTTGTGTTTGAGTGAAATTAACATTTTTGTTTTATTCTGTAAACTATAAACAACAACCCAAATTACAAATAAAAATATCTTCATTTACAGCGTTGATTTGCAGAAATTGACGAAGATGTCGAGTTTTCAGACGTTGAATAATGCAAATAAAGCAAATTCATCATTTTTAAACAAAACAATACTAATGTTTTAAAGTAAAGTAAAGTTCAGAAATCAGTATTTGGTTTTAATTTCTCTGATTTTCATCTTTCATGCGTCTCGTCTCTCCACCGTCCTTCACAATAAAATAAAAAACTACAAGCAGCTCAGCTGAGTTTGATTATGATTATGATTATTTACATGTATATTTTATTTTGTACATTTAGAGAAAATCAGATTCTGACTGGAAAATCAGGAAACAAAGTTCTTTAGAATTTGGCCATTTATTGATTATTTAACCAGAACACATAGTCTGAGGTTATAGAAGTGCTCTTAATAGAAGAAAAAAACTTTTATTTTATTTATTTATCTTTATTCCTGTCTCTGTTTATTTTTGATTGATTTTATTTACAATTTTTTTTACTCCTGTTTCTGTTTATTTTTTATTTACTTATTTTTATTCCTGTCTCTGTTTATTTTTTTATTTTATTTTATTTTATTTATTCATTTTTATTCCTGTCTCTGTTTATTATTTATTTTATTTTATTTATTTTTGTATTTATTTATTTTTATTCCTGTCTCTGTTTATTTTTTATTTATTTTAGTTTATTTACTTATTTTTATTCCTGTCTCTGTTTATTTTTTATTTATTTATTTTAGTTTATTTATTTTTTTTATTCCTGTCTCTGTTTATTTTTTATTTACTTATTTTTATTCCTGTCTCTGTTTATTTTTTTATTTTATTTTATTTTATTTATTCATTTTTATTCCTGTCTCTGTTCATTATTTATTTTATTTTATTTATTTATGTATTTATTTATTTTTATTCCTGTCTCTGTTTATTTTTTATTTATTTTAGTTTATTTACTTATTTTTATTCCTTTCTCTGTTTATTTTGAATTTTTTTTACTTTTGAAAAGTGTATACATGTTTGGGTAGATATATATGGGCATAATCTTTTTTTCTTTTCTTTTTTTTATTTATTCTCCTACATCTGTCTACTTTTTATTTACATACATAAATTAATCTCAAATGACCTTTTTATGTAAATAAGTGTTTTGTGTCTGTGGTGACTGATGTGTTTTATGTTCAAAAAGAGTCAAATCAATAAAACGAGTTGAAAGACAGAAAGAGTTGATTAACTCTTGCTGGTAAACATTCCAGCAGGACGAAAGGGCAAATTCCATTTTCACATTTTTCCTCTTTGTGCTGAATCTCTGCAGTCTGACAGCAACACGACAAGGAAGAGAAGGAAGTGAGTAGCTCTGTCATTTACATTTATTTATTATATATTATATTTAATGACTATGTAGATTAGAGTATTCTCTGGTTCTAAACTTTAAAAAAGGTCTAAAACCAGATCAAACAGTAAATCTGAGGGAAAAATATGATAAAAACCAGATCAAACAGTAAATCTAAAGGTCTAAAACCAGATCAAACAGTAAATCTGAGGGAAATGATCTTGCTGCATGGACAGATAATTTACCTTGACAAGATTTATTAAATTAAGATTATTAAATCTAGAAATAAGCATGTTGAACACTTAAAATAATAAATTAACTCTTAAAACCAGATAAATGATCTAACACTTCTAAATCTAAAGTCTAATTTATCTGGTTTTAAGAGTTAATTTATTATTTTAAGGACAATTTTTCCCTGTTTTTCTGACTTTTTTTTCTGTTTTTCTTGGTATTTTTCCCCTTTGTTCTTCTGACTCTTCTGATTTTCTGACTTGTTTTTTTCCTCTTTTTCCGACAATTTTTTCCTGTTTTTCTGACAATTTTTCCTGTTTTTCTGACATTTTTCTATTTTTCGTGTTTTTTCCCCCCTGTTTTTCTGACTACTTTTTTTCCTGTTTTTCGTGGTATTTTTTCCCTGTTTTTCTGAATATTTTTTTCTGCTTTTCTGAATTTTTTTTCTCTTTTTCTGACATTTTTTTCCTGTTTTTATTAAATCTAGAAATAAGCATGTTGAACACTTAAAATAATAAATTAACTTAAAACCAGATAAATGATCTAACACTTCTAAATCTAAAGGTTTTTTTTATCTTGGTAAGAACCAAATAATCATCAGGTCACTCTGCTCGGGCCAGTTCATCACTGCTGGCAGCTTTACTTTATCTGGTTTTATATATAAAACTGATATTCCAAAGTAATAATTTCTTTTTTCAAGCATCACTAAAAAATCATAACTTTGACATAATTTGACCTCTTCACATCCTTAAAACAAGCAGCCAGATGAATCAATAGTTTTATGATCAATGAACCAATAGAAGTGTGTATTGTTGTGTAGTGTGTATGTCATTAACTAGAACATTAAACTGACACTTGATATTTAAACATTTAACATGAAACATTTAACAACAATCAATAAATACAAAACTAGAAAATGTCCTCTGGGTAAATAGTGAAAGGGCCACTACTGCCGGTGTGTGTACACTATGATGAGATTCTTCAGAGATTTATAACAATTAATACTAGTATTGTTATGATACTATATAATATACAAGGAGCACACCTACAACAAGCATTCCTTTACAAGTATTTATTTATACAGCAACCTATGACCTTTAACCTCAACATGTGTGTGTGTGTGTGTGTGTGTGTGTGTGTGTGTGTGTGTATCTGTAACTGTAATCACATCAAAGGATCAAAGGCTTTGGGGTCGACCAATCAGAGCAGAGCAATCAACCGAATTAACTGCAGCTGTAGAATGTTCCTGAACAGTGACAGCAGCCAGAGGTGGACAGACTGGAATTTCTGGCCTCGAACAGAAAGCATTTTTGGCAAAACCATAATACCTATCATTGATCCGACTTCACTTTGAGCGTCCTGAGTTCTTCCTGAACCTCTACATATGTTTTTTTTTAAGAAAAATTAAGAAATAGCTTTGTTAGAGCGATCTAAAAAAAACTGTTACATCTCCCTTTTTCAGAAATCTTCCTGTGTTTTTAATATGGGAGCCAATGAGGCTGTTGGTGGTGTTGGTGGATCATCTGTGCGTCGTACGCCCAAACTATAACTCTGACAGCTTTACCAGAGGATTGTGAGGGAGAAGACTAATTTTCCTACGTATATTTTTATTATTGTGGTGTTTCAGGATGAGTTCCCACCCAGCGGAGCTCTCCATCCCTCCGTTCTCTCTGACCCGGCTGGCCCGGCGCTGGCTGGAGGAGGACACGCCGACCTTTGACCCTGCGGGTGTGTGTGTGGGGGATGGGCAGGTGGAGGCGTGGCTGCTGTGTAAAACGCCTCACAGCGTCCTGGCAGGAAGTCCGTTCTTCAGCGCCGTGTTCAGGGAGCTCGGCTGCTCCGTGGACTGGAAGCTCCAGGAGGGACGCCTCATCGGTAGGAACCAATCACTGGCCTCCACAGGAACATGATGATCAATAAATACTGATTATAATACATGATGATCAATAAATACTGATCATAATACATGATGATCAATAAATACTGATCATAATACATGATATCACACTAAATACTGATAATAATACATGATATCAGAATAAATACTGATAATAATACATGATGGAAGAATAAATACTGATAATAATACATGATGATCAATAAATACTGATAATAATACATGATGGAAGAATAAATACTGATAATAATACATGATATCAGAATAAATACTGATAATAATACATGATGGAAGAATAAATACTGATAATAATACATGATGGAAGAATAAATACTGATAATAATACATGATGATGAATAAATACTGATAATAATACATGATGGAAGAATAAATACTGATAATAATACATGATGGAAGAATAAATACTGATAATAATACATGATGGAAGAATAAATACTGATAATAATACATGATGGAAGAATAAATACTAATAATAATACATGATATCAGAATAAATACTGTAAATCATATTAACATAATATCATAATAAATACTGTAAATCATATTAACATAATATCATAATAAATACTGTAAATCATATTAACATGATATCAGAATAAATACTAATAATAAAACATGATATCAGAATAAATACTAATAATAATATATGATATCAGAATAAATACTGTAAATCATATCAACATGATATCAGAATAAATACTGTAAATCATATTAACATGATATCATAATAAATACTGTAACCCCCTGGAGGAGAAACCGGTTGTTGCCATAGCGACTAATAAAAGATGCTCAGCTCACTGCAGACTTTATTCTGTTTCTTATTGTCTAATAGATTCTTTATTGTTTAAAATGTTCGACTCACTTCAAAAGGTTTGTGAGAAAAATAAACTGGATTTAAAAAAAAGCAGAAATAACATTTTCATGTTCAGTTTTCATATCAACATGAGCCCCAGTGAGAGGAAATGAAACCTTCACACTTTTGGTGAAAATTACATTTATTTTAGATATTAAGGTTCATAAACATCACATGAACACACATCAACTAAAAGCACCAGATACTCTGATGAAAAGGTGTTAAAAACCAGATAAACAGTAAATCTGAGGGAAATGATCTTGCTGCATGGACAGATAATTTACCTTGACAAGATTTATTAAATTAAGATTATTAAATCTAGAAATAATCATGTTGAAAAAGACCAAAAAAAAACTAGCCTGGCTAACACCAGACTATTCTCAAATGAGGTCTAGTCTGGGAACCAGCCGTTCATTTCTCCGTAGAGGAGGTGTGGTCTACGATCCTCCGGAGCCGTTTATTGGACGCTTAGAATGTCTATCAAAGCGTCTGTAGGTAGCTCTTAGCCAATCAGATCAGTTCTACCAGATGACGTAGTAGAGCAACAGAGATGGATGTTTGTTGTGTGTGTGTCTGTGAGAGAGTGTTGCTGCTGCTTTGCTTCTCCAGTTCTCGCTTTCTGCAAGATTATTTATTTTCACGCTTTATTCCCCCTCATGTCATTCAGCCACACATCCACTGATTTTATGGGCAATAAACAAGCTGCTGGGGGTCTCTGGGGGCTCCGCTGTCCCCCGGCTCGGAGCCAGATCACCATGGTTACGCTAGCGGGGCTAGTAGCTAATAGCCCCGCTAGCGTAACGCCACCGAGAGACCTTTCGCCTTTCAACTTTGGCTCTAAACTATTTAAAACACCATCTACAGCTAAAGAGAGTTTCGCGTCTGCAGCAGCCATGTTGGATCCGGAAAACTACAAAACTACAAGCTTCCGTCTGCCGAGTAGTACGCGTCATCGTCTCACCGTCCCTCCCCGCTCTGTGATTGGATCCTAAAACAGGACTAAGAAACGGCTCTGGTTTCCAGACTGGATGGAGATTCGAAATTAAATTCGAGCGCGCAAGGCAGTCTGGGTATACCCAGGCAAAAAAAAAAAGACACAAAAAAGACACAAAAAGAACATAAAAAGACACAAAAAAGACACAAAAAGACAAAAAAGACAAAAAAGACACAAAAAAGACACCATAAAGACAAAAAGACGTAAAATGACCCAAAAAGACAAAAAAAACCTCACAAAAAAACGGACACAAAAGACGTAAAATCACCAAAAAAAAGAAAAAAGGCAATAAAACACCAAAAAAGACACTTTTTATCTTGGTAAGAACCAAATAATCATCAGGTCACTCTGCTCGGGCCAGTTCATCACTGCTGGCAGCTTTACTTTATCTGGTTTAAGAGTTAATTTATTATTCTAAGTGTTCAACATGCTTATTTCTAGATTTAATAATCTTGGTCTGTCTAATCTGGTGGTTCTGGTCTTCTGGTCCTGGTTAGTCTAATATAAAGGTTCTGGTCCTGGTGTGTGTCTAATATAAAGGTCCTGGTCCTGGTTAGTCTAATATAAAGGTTCTGGTCCTGGTGTGTGTCTAATATAAAGGTCCTGGTCCTGGTTAGTCTAATATAAAGGTTCTGGTCCTGGTTAGTCTAATATAAAGGTTCTGGTCCTGGTTAGTCTAATATAATGGTTCTGGTCCTGGTTAGTCTAATATAAAGGTCCTGGTCCTGGTTAGTCTAATATAAAGGTCCTGGTCCTGGTGTGTCTCCTCTTCAGGTCCAGGGGCCCTCACCCTGACGGCGGTGGTGCGGGGCCCGGCCCGGGGCCTCCTGCTGGGGGAGCGGCCGGCCCTGAACGCCCTGGCCCGGGCCTCGGGGATCGCCTCCCGCTGCTCCCGGCTCCGGGCTCTAGCAGCAGCAGCAGGCTGGGGGGGCGAGCTGGCCGGGACCAGGAAGACCACGCCCGGCTTCCGCCTGGTGGAGAAGTACGCCATGATGGTGGGGGGCGTGGCCACGCACAGACACGACCTCAGCGGGATGGTGATGCTGAAGGACAACCACGTCTGGGCCTCAGGGAGCATCACACAGGTACAACACCTGCACAGGTACACAAAGGTCCTACAGGTCCTACAGGTACTACAGGTGCAACATCACAAAGGTCCTACAGGTCCTACAGGTCCTACAGGTCCTACAGGTCCCAGAGGTCCTACAGGTCCTACAGGTCCTACAGGTGTAACATCACAAAGGTCCTACAGGTCCCAGAGGTCCTACAGGTCCTACAGGTGTAACATCACAAAGGTCCTACAGGTCCTACAGGTGTAACATCACAAAGGTCCTACAGGTCCTACAGGTGTAACATCACAAAGGTCCTACAGGTCCTACAAGTCCTACAGGTCCTACAGGTCCCAGAGGTCCTACAGGTCCTACAGGTCCTACAGGTGTAACATCACAAAGGTCCTACAGGTCCCAGAGGTCCTACAGGTCCTACAGGTGTAACATCACAAAGGTCCTACAGGTCCTACAGGTGTAACATCACAAAGGTCCTACAGGTCCTACAGGTGTAACATCACAAAGGTCCTACAGGTCCTACAGGTGTAACATCACAAAGGTCCTACAGGTCCTACAGGTGTAACATCACAAAGGTCCTACAGGTCCCAGAGGTCCTACAGGTCCTACAGGTCCTACATACACTGAAAACACTGAAAACACTAAATCTAAGTCAGATTAAATATCTCAGGGGATTTCTGCTTATTTTCTGTCTGATCAGATATTTCTTCTTAGTCAGCAGTTTTTATTTTAGACTGTTTCACTCGTTTGATATAGAGATTGTTATTTCAAAAATTTGAAGACAAATATTCTACATCCAGATAAAAATCTTTGTATCTGTGTGAAGAAAAGTTGACTAGTTTTTATTGTGACTTTGCTGGTTTCTATAAATATAATGCCTATCACATCATTATGTCCAGATGATGGCTCTAGCATTTACTGATTATTAATTCAACAATATTTAGAAACATATTGAGAAAATAGGTCACGTGTTTCATTAGAATCAATAAAAGTCACTTGTTATCAGTCAGAATACACTAATTCTAAGGTATTTGTGGTTCATTAGATTAGATATTTTACTGGTTTTGGAAAGTCTTGACAAGACACATTTTAGATAATTTAGATATTTTTAAGCATTTAGGGTTAGGGTTAGCATTTAAGCTTTTTTGTACTTCTTTCCTTGTTTTTAAGAGCTGACTTTTTTCAGTGTAGAAACATACGCTGCAAAAACCATGGATTGTAAGCAGTGAATCTCTTATACAGTATCATTTCATATTCAGAGTCCAACAGTTAAACACAGGACGACTTGTTGAGCTCATAATGCTTCATAGAAATCATCCAAACAGTTTAGAAATCAGACGTTCCTCTTTCTGTTTCACCACCGACACGCCTCTTCACCAGGTTCTGCTTAGTTGGCGTCTGTTGGTTACAGGGACAAGTGAAGATGGGGATTAGTGTTAAAGATTATAATTATTATTATTATTATTATATATAAACATATATTGTATATATATTTACAGATTATGACCCATTCCTTTGCTTCAGTGTCATTAAAGTAAATACGGGCCCACTGTTCACAGGAAAAATATCTGCTGAACTGACAGTTTATGTGGGATTATTATTATTATTAGACCGACGATTAATCACTTAGCAACAGTTTCCACCGTGATCCGTGATCACCTAGCAACAGATCAAACACGGGAGACGCAACTGTGGCCGCTGATCATAAACAAACCAGCATGGCTAATTATGCACAGCGTCTCCTGATCATAAACATCATCATGGTGAATTAACGGCATCACTAACTGTGCACAGAGTCTGGTGCTTGTTGTAAACGAACAAAGATCGCTAAGTGGCCCCCGCAGCTCGTTAAGAAGAGCCTCCGGCCCCCACGGCTCGTTAAGAAGAGCCTCCGGCCCCCGTGGCTCGTTAAGAAGAGCCTCCGGCCCCGCGGCTCGTTAAGAAGAGCCTCCGGCCCCCGCAACTCGTTAAGAAGAGCCTCCGGCCCCGCGGCTCGTTAAGAAGAGTAAGAACGAGTCTCCAAAAGTCTCCAATAACACCAGAAAAAGTCACTAAGGGAGTCTGAAAAGTCGCTAAACTTAGCAACAAAGTCTCTAAGTTGGCAACACTGCTTCGCCGGCTTTTACAAATGTTGCGTGTTGTTGTGGCGTCCAGTACTACGTCACATCCTGCTTAGCGTTCTATCCAATCAGTGACCAGGCTGTTTACAGGGAGAATAAAGACCCTGCTCTACTACAGGGACTAAAGAAGTCCTGACAAAAGACTGCTACGACGGATCATATATGTAAAACATCCTGTTTTGTCTGATTTTGTTTTCTGAAACTGAATTAACTCATTTATCATTTTACGTCTTTTACTGTCATGGTTTAGCAGTTTTTCACCCTAAAATCTACAGACATTTTTTACAGTGTATGTATTTATATATAAATGTTGCAAACGTGAAACTGTCATGAGTTCAGATGTTCAGATGTTCTCCTGTTGGTTCCTGTTGGTTTTCTGTTGGTTCCTGATGGTTCCTGTTGGTTCCTGTTTGTTCCTGTTTGGTTCCTGTTTGTTCCTGTTGGTTTTCTGTTGGTTCCTGATGGTTCCTGATGGTTCCTGTTGGTTCCTGATGGTTCCTGTTGGTTCCTGTTTGTTCCTGTTGGTTCCTGTTTGTTCCTGTTGGTTTTCTGTTGGTTCCTGATGGTTCCTGATGGTTCCTGTTGGTTCCTGTTTGTTCCTGTTGGTTTTCTGTTTGTTCATGTTGGTTTTCTGTTGGTTCCTGTTGGTTTTCTGTTGGTTCCTGATGGTTCCTGTTGGTTCCTGATTGTTCCTGATGGTTCCTGTTGGTTCCTGTTGGTTCCTGATGGTTCCTGATGGTTCCTGTTGGTTCTCCAGGCGGTGAAGGCAGCTCGCTCCGTCTGTGGTTTCAGCAGTAAGGTGGAGGTGGAGTGCTGCTCAGCAGACGAGGCCAGAGAGGCGATCAGAGCCGGAGCAGACATCGTCATGCTGGACAACTTTCAGCCTCAGGTAATATTAATGGAATATTAAGGAAATATTAAGGAAATATTAATGGAATATTAAGGAAATATTAATGTAATATTAATGTAATATTAAGGTAATATTAACATAATATTAATGGAATATTAAGGAAATATTAATGGAATATTAATGGAATATTAAGGAAATATTAATGGCATATTAAGGAAATAATAATGTAATATTAATGTAATATTAAGGAAATAATAATGGAATATTAATGTAATATTAAGCAAATATTAATGTAATATTAATGTAATAGTAAGGAAATAATAATGTAATATTAAGGAAATAATAATGGAATATTAAGGTCATATTAATGTAATATTAATGTAATATTAATGGAATATTAAGGAAATAATAATGTATTATTAATGCTCACTTCTGGTTTTTAATGCCTGGTTTCCTCTCACACTGCAATAAGGTGTCTAAAAACCAGATAAAACACCAAATCTGAGGGAAATGATCTTGCTGTATATATATGAGAAAAAAATGACAAATTATGTGAGAAAAAAATCACAAATTTAAAAGAAAAAAATCTCAAATCTAAGAGAAAAGAAATCACAAATTATGTGAGAAAAAAATGACAAATTTGTTGTAACTATTGTCATAACTGTGCACCTTATGCAGTGGTACTTTCCATGTGGTTGTATAGTTACTATATATTGATTATATTTATTGAACGTCTGTAGGAGCTCCATGTGGTTGTATAGTTACTATATATTGATTATATTTATTGAACGTCTGTAGGAGCTCCATGTGGTTGTATAGTTACTATATATTGATTATATTTAATGAACGTCTGTAGGAGCTCCATGTGGTTGTATAGTTACTATATATTGATTATTATATTTATTGATTATATTTAATGAACGTCTGTAGGAGCTCCATGTGGTTGTATAGTTAATATATATTGATTATATTTAATGAACGTCTGTAGGAGCTCCATGTGGTTGTTTAGTTACTATATAATGGTTATATTTGATTTAATGAACGTCTGTAGGAGCTCCATGTGGTTGTATAGTTACTATATATTGATTATATTTAATGAAC
The DNA here is from genome assembly GCF_030273125.1 of Centropristis striata. Lineage (NCBI taxonomy): Eukaryota > Metazoa > Chordata > Actinopteri > Perciformes > Serranidae > Centropristis > Centropristis striata. The sequence goes on along the minus strand of NC_081517.1, from coordinate 46,074,757 downwards.
GTCTGTAGGAGCTCCACGCTGCAGCCGAGGCCCTGAAGCAGGAGTTCCCAGCGGTGGTGGTGGAGGCCAGCGGAGGAGTGACTCCAGAGAACTTGTCTTCATATTTCTCGGGTCATGTGGACGTGGTTTCTCTGGGCTGCATCACTCAGGGCTGCCCCGTGGTCGACTTCTCTCTCAAGGTTCAGAAACCTGCAGCTCTGAAGAACGACCAGCACCAAGAATAGAGTCTGACTGATTATATAGATATCTGATCAACAGAGGAAGCTTTTTATAGTGCTGCTGTGGTTTACTGCTGCTACAGCCTGAGAATTAATTCACACCATCTCTTCTCACTGTGTCATCAGTCATTTGATCAAAGGGAAACACAAACAAGACTGTAGTTGTTTCTCTGCTGCAGAACCACTGCTGTTAGTTAAAATAATCACAGAAATACAGAATAATAAATAAATAATACAGAATAAAAGAACAACTATGGAAGATTCAATAAATATTGAGTGTTCAAAGTAAACTTATAGTTTATCACCTAGTATTTAGAAGTGTTGTTACTCCAACATTCTTATTCAAACTGAAATATTTTCTCACTAACAGTGATTAGACACGTCCACTGTAAAAAAAGGTCTAAAACCAGATCAAACAGTAAATCTAAAGGTCTAAAACCAGATCAAACAGTAAATCTAAAGGTCTAAAACCAGATCAAACAGTAAATCTAAAGGTCTAAAACCAGATCAAACAGTAAATCTGAGGGAAATGATCTTGCTGCATGGACAGATAATTTACCTTGACAAGATTTCTTAAATTAAGATTATTAAATCTAGAAATAAGCATGTTGAACACTTAAAATAAGAAATGAACTCTTAAAACCAGATAAATGATCTAACACTTCTAAATCTAAAGTTTTCTTTATCTTGGTAAGAACCAAATAATCATCAGGTCACTCTGCTCGGGCCAGTTCATCACCGCTGGCAGCTTTACTTTATCTGGTTTAAGAGTTAATTTCCCTCAGATTTACTGTTTTATCTGGTTTTAGACCTTTTTTTTTTTTTTTTTTTACAGTGCAGATATTTTAGTTTCCAGGTTTTGAGGTTTTCCTTTGGTGGACTCCAACTCCAGTTCAAATATTAGTCCAATACAAGTGAAAGTAAAAGTAAAAGTACTTTTAGAGTACTTGCTTTTGAAAATACTTAAGTGTTCAAAAGTACATTTTCTGTTAATGTAAACTTATTGTTGTATTGTTGCCACAATTCATTTACAGAAGCTAATTATTCTGAAAAACCTACTGAATGATTTGTAGCATAAAGCTAAAGTATAAATGTTTATTTATTTCTCTACTGAGTTTAAGAGTTTCAAGTTCCTTTAACTTCACCTGGTTCCTCGTTGACCATGAGACTAATAATAAAGAATACACAGAATGATGCTGTGAGAAGTTTCATATGGGAACTAGTTTACTAGGATTGTTTCAGGATGTTTTCAAATGTATTTTTCAGGCGTTTTGTGCACCAAAGCGAAGTGCCGATATGTTGCATTATATTCTAAAGATGTCAGAAATCTCTACAGCTGATATCTCAAACACTCGGAGGGAAAATATGTGTTTTTGCTTCAATTAATTGCTAATTTAAAATGTCACAGTAATGCATCATTAAATATATTCCAGAAACAAAATGGATAACTGTTTGTCATGAGTACTTTTACTTTAAATGCATTTAGCAGCGACCACTCATGTTGTAAAGAGTCTGAGCTGGACCTGAAGGGTCGAGAGCTCTAGTTGTGGTTTGGTGCTATTTAAATAAAAGTGACTTGAATGAACTTTGCTCTGTTTCACATCTATGAGATCATGGAATCAGTTTTTATTGTGTATTATAGCAGATATATGGTGGAGGTTAACTATAAAGTGTAAATCAATATGCTACACAAAAACAATAAATACAAAACTAGAAAATGTCCTCTGGGTAAATAGTGAAAGGGCCACTACTGCCGGTGTGTGTACACTATGATGAGATTCTTCAGAGATTTATAACAATTAATACTAGTAATGTTATGATACTATATAATATACAAGGAGCACACTGTCGTGTAATTTGCTGGTCCAAGTTGTAGGTCAAATAGCTCATAAATCAGTCTTTAAAGGAGTCCAATTGGAAAAAATGACTTCTCTATCTTTAACAGTTATTCAAAAGCCCAAAAAAACTCTCTAACAGGTCTCAAAAATCTTCAAGCAGGAGTCCAAGATGTTGTGACAACACTTTATTATCGATAAAAAGTGGAGAGAACAAATATAATACACACAAGGTGCAGTCCATAAGCTTTCTAACTCGAAATGAAACTTACATGAGGTTTTATAGAGAATTCACACACACATGTCCATCCTATCATACATATTCATTATGACCTTTCCTCCAATAAAATTTGTTGATTCTTTAGATTTCTCCTCCTAGGGGCTGCTCCAAACGTCATTTTATTCCGTTAATATCCGCCCCCCTGGGTGCAGGTGGCATTACCTCATCTCCTGGCAGCGAGACACCAATATGTTTAGGGGTTGAAAATACTCAACACAAGTGGCATTACCTTATCACTATGGTTTTGAGTCACTGGTACTTTCCCACAGAGCCTTTTTTATTTTTTATTTCTCACTTATTATCTGCTACTTGTTTTTAGCACTTGTTAATGCTGCTTCTTGCCCAGCTGGGTAACCTTGCTCTTATCAGCTCTCCGGGACAAGCACTCTAATAAGCATCTCTGGCGAAAGATCACAGGTGTTTTTTCTGGCACAAACTTAACATTCTTATCCAGGCCTTATTTTACTTCTCCTGTCTTCCAGTACTTCTCCACATCTCAGTTAAATCTCTGCAGCATTTTGATTATACATATAACATCATATAGATCACTCAGGTTTACATTATTTAATCACAATTTGTCTTACAAATAGCTACGTAGTCCCTCTAGAGAGCCTCATAAAGAGATACTAGCTAGCTCCCACCACATTATTTACTCTACAACACCTACAACAAGCATCCCTTTACAAGTATTTATTTATACAGCAACCTATGACCTTTAACCCCAAAATGTGTGTGTGTGTGTGTGTGAGAGAGAAACGTGTATCTGGAGGAGTGTGCACGCCTACGTGCGCAGTTGTGTGTGTGTGTGTAATTAAAATCACATAAAGTCAGGGCCGGTTATTCCTACAGGCCACCAAGGCGGCTGCCTAGGGCGCCAAATTGGCAGGGGGCGCCACAAGCATAAATCTTTGTTTTAACATTCATTAACGAAACATTTTTTAAAAAGCATGGGCAATTTAAATTTCATTTTTGTGTTTATTTTTATTGCATTTGTATGTCTACATTTTATTTATTTTCAGTCTTTGCCATTCTTAATTTGATGAAGATCTGTGTTTTTTTTATTTATTCGTATTTTCAATTCAGTTGTTGGTAAAGTTCCAAAGTTTCGAAAAATAAAAATGTTCTGAGACCATTACCTTGCTTGTAGTTCATGTATCGAATATTAGTGTACAGCATAATACATATAAGATAGTGTACCTATATCAGAATGAATACATGGAATGGATGTGGTTCGGGGGGGGGGGCAAAATCTCAATATCGCCTAGGGCAGCCAATGGGCTAGAACCGGCCCTGCATAAAGTTACTTGTGTGTGTGTGTGTGTGTGTGTGTGTGTGTGTGTGTGTGACTGTAATCACATCAAGGATCAAAGGCAATCAGAGCAGATCAATCAACAGAATTAACTGCCGCTGTAGAATTCCACTATTTTCATAGTGTTTTAGTGGAATCTTTTATTTTTCCTATCAGGTTTTACTTTTAGTGTGTAGGTGTTGTTATTTAATAGTTTCCCCCTGAGAGTTTAATTAGTTTTCACCTTATCTTAGATTAGGATTTATACATTTAGTTTTTAGTGTAGATAGATTCAATGTTTTCCTCCTTTGGAGCAACTTTGTTTAGTTTCTACTCAGTCAGGAGTTTCATAACCCTTTTCCTCTCTCTGTGAGGTTTTACCCTGCTGCATTCTTTCAATAAAGAAACTTTTAGTCCTGACACATCCTGTCCCCTATCAGGCCAGGTTCATAACCTTTTTAAAGGTCTATATTTGTACTTTAAAATAAGGTTACAAAACTGCCACCAGAGGTAGAAGACTGGTCTTTTTAAGGTACAAAACTACCTTCTGAGGGTCCCAGAGACCAGCCATTGTACATCTAAAGGTACAATTCTCTACTTTATTTTCTGAGAGTGTATATAAAAAAGTATAGTGTTAAAAACGACAGAAGGATTTGTTGCACCATATTAGAATTCTCATATTTAGAATACATTATAATATGGTGTGAAGACTGGTAGGAGTTTCATGTGTCTTTCTGGTTCTATAGTTCAGTATTAGATCCTTCAGCTGAGTCAGCAGACAGCGGAACCACAAACACGTCTGGCTGAGTTTGACTGAAACGCTTCAATGCTAATAATACACTCAGGAGGTCTTTAATACATCCAGGAGGTCTTTAATACACTCAGGAGGTCTTTGATACATTCAGGAGGTCTTTAATACATTCAGGAGGTCTTTAATACATTCAGGAGGTCTTTGATACATTCAGGGGGTCTTTAATACATTCAGGAGGTCTTTAATACATTCAGGAGGTCTTTAATACATTCAGGAGGTCTTTGATACATTCAGGGGGTCTTTAATACATTCAGGAGGTCTTTAATAAACTCAGGAGGTCTTTAATACATTCAGGAGGTCTTTAATACATTCAGGAGGTCTTTAATACATTCAGGAGGTCTTTGATACATTCAGGAGGTCTTTGATACATTCAGGAGGTCTTTAATACATTCAGGAGGTCTTTGATACATTCAGGAGGTCTTTAATACATTCAGGAGGTCTTTGATACATTCAGGGGGTCTTTAATACATTCAGGAGGTCTTTAATACATTCAGGAGGTCTTTGATACATTCAGGAGGTCTTTGATACATTCAGGAGGTCTTTGATACATTCAGGAGGTCTTTAATACATTCAGGAGGTCTTTGATACATTCAGGGGGTCTTTAATACATTCAGGAGGTCTTTAATAAACTCAGGAGGTCTTTAATACATTCAGGAGGTCTTTAATACATTCAGGAGGTCTTTGATACATTCAGGAGGTCTTTGATACATTCAGGAGGTCTTTGATACATTCAGGAGGTCTTTAATACATTCAGGAGGTCTTTGATACATTCAGGAGGTCTTTAATATATTCAGGAGGTCTTTAATACATTCAGGAGGTCTTTAATACATTCAGGAGGTCTTTGATACATTCAGGAGGTCTTTAATACATTCAGGAGGTCTTTAATACATTCAGGAGGTCTTTGATACATTCAGGAGGTCTTTGATACATTCAGGAGGTCTTTGATACATTCAGGAGGTCTTTAATACATTCAGGAGGTCTTTAATACATTCAGGGTTTTTTAATGACCATCTTTATTCTGCAGCATTATTTTTTTCTTCTTCAGACTCTAAAAGAGGGCGTATTCTACAAGTTAAATGTTTATTTTTTGTCCATTAAAAGGGGAAGCATGAGGATTTTGTCACTGAAACATTTCTGTGAAGGCAGAAGTGTCAAAACCACCTGTGACGGAAACGCCCCGGTTAGAGACTGGCAGGAAGTCTGAGACAGTCACATGCAGCAGCAGCGATGGCAGCGACGCAGCGCCGCATCGTCCTGCTCACCTCCATGCTGGCTCTCGGTAAGATCACATTCATTTATACTCATTTATGAGATCATATTCATGTTGTTCTTTATGAGACAGTATTCATGTTATCCAGGGGGTCTGGGGGGTCTGGGGGAGATGTGAGGGATTATTGAGGCTAAATCCCTCCAGACGTCTTATTGTGTCTGAAAAATGTTGCATTTTCTCAAAAGTCTGAAACATTATGAAATGTGTTTTTTTTACTAGAATGTTCTCTGTACAGATTTCATCTCATTATATTTATGATCTATATTTTCATCAATATAAAGAACATGAAGTCAGGAAGCGTCTGAGCGGGTGTGTCTCACCACAAACCCTCTCTGAATCATTCACCAGCTTCTGGTTAAAGACTTGCTCAACATTCACCACAGTCAGTTCAAACATAAACACATTTAATATCAGAAATAAGAAAACAGGCGACAGAAACTGAAATGTTCATGGACTCTCCAGAGGAACCAGGACTTCTTTTTTCTGTTCACTTTTTACATTTTTTTATATTTCACAGCACAAAACAGAGACTGTTGATATAACAAGTGATAAAAGAGATTTTTACATTTTAATTCAGGTGAATTAACCCTTTAAACTGAACAATAAGCCGCTTGTCTCTGCATTTACTGGTTTTTCTGCTTGTTTTGACACTAAAGTGGTTCCTTCCCCTCACACAGTTTCAAAATCAGCTCTGTTACTAGGGAGGAGGTCAAAGTGTCCTCATACCTCAAGATACTGTTGTTTTAAACACGTTACACAATGTTGTTGTTGTTGTTCGAACAAAGTATCTGACACGCTGAATAAATCTTTAGCTTTAGACCCTAAAGTCACCACACACTGTCTAAAAAACCACTGTCTAAAACCAGATCAAACAGTAAATCTAAAGGTCTAAAACCAGATCAAACAGTAAATCTAAAGGTCTAAAACCAGATCAAACAGTAAATCTAAAGGTCTAAAACCAGATCAAACAGTAAATCTAAAGGTCTAAAACCAGATCAAACAGTAAATCTAAAGGTCTAAAACCAGATAAACAGTAAATCTAAAGGTCTAAAACCAGATAAACAGTAAATCTAAAGGTCTAAAACCAGATCAAACAGTAAATCTAAAGGTCTAAAACCAGATCAAACAGTAAATCTAAAGGTCTAAAACCAGATCAAACAGTAAATCTAAAGGTCTAAAACCAGATCAAACAGTAAATCTAAAGGTCTAAAACCAGATCAAACAGTAAATCTAAAGGTCTAAAACCAGATCAAACAGTAAATCTGCTGCATGGACAGATAATTTACCTTGACAAGATTTATTAAATTAAGATTATTAAATCTAGAAATAAGCATGTTGAACACTTAAAATAGTACATGAATTCTTAAAACCAGATAAAGTAAAGCTGCCAGCAGTGATGAACTGGCCCGAGCAGAGTGACCTGATGATTATTTGGTTCTTACCAAGATAAAAAAAACTTAAATTTAGAAGTGTTAGATCATTTATCTGGTTTTAAGAGTTAATTTATTATTTTAAGTGTTCAACATGCTTATTTCTAGATTTAATAATCTTAATTTAAGAAATCTCTTGGTTTTATTCTGGTTTTAAGTGGTTTTATTCTGGTTTTATTCTAGTTTTAAGTGGTTTTATTCTGGTTTTATTCTAGTTTTAAGTGGTTTTATTCTGGTTTTATTCTAGTTTTAAGTGGTTTTATTCTGGTTTTAATAGTTAATTTATTATTTTAAGTGTTCAGCATGCTTATTTCTAGATTTAATAATCTTAATTTAAGAAATCTCTTGGTTTTATTCTGGTTTTAAGTGGTTTTATTCTGGTTTTATTCTAGTTTTAAGTGGTTTTATTCTAGTTTTAAGTGGTTTTATTCTGGTTTTATTCTAGTTTTAAGTGGTTTTATTCTAGTTTTAAGTGGTTTTATTCTGGTTTTAATAGTTAATTTATTATTTTAAGTGTTCAACATGCTTATTTCTAGATTTAATAATCTTAATTTAAGAAATCTCTTGGTTTTATTCTGGTTTCAAGTGGTTTTATTCTGGTTTTATTCTAGTTTTAAGTGGTTTTATTCTGGTTTTATTCTAGTTTTAAGTGGTTTTATTCTGGTTTTATTCTAGTTTTAAGTGGTTTTATTCTGGTTTTAATAGTTAATTTATTATTTTAAGTGTTCAACATGCTTATTTCTAGATTTAATAATCTTAATTTAATAAATCTTGTCAAGGTAAATTATCTGTCCATGCAGCAAGATCATTTCCCTCAGATTTACTGTTTGATCTGGTTTTAAACACCTTTTTACAGTGTAGAGAGCTCTGTGTTAAATGAGCTTCTGAATGTTTGAATGTTTGTTTTGTTGATGTTTTTTTGTTTTATGTGTTGGATTGAACCAGAAGCGTGTTTTGTCTTTATATATTTATTGAAGCACTTTATGTTCTTGTATTTGTTCATTCATGTGTTAGTTTCCTCACGGATTCTTTCAGACCTTCGGTTTCATGTGTCATTAAAACTGAACAAACAGAACTGTTCATTCTTGGTAAATGCAATTCAGCAGTTGTTGACTTGAAGTCAACAACAATAGCAGAACCCTGAGAAGGAACCAGTCGAGTGACTTGGTTGTATTTCTGTGGTTCAGAAGGAACCGTGTGAACTCTGATCTAATGCTTCACGTGGTGAATACGACCCTAAAGAGTCTCACAGTTATCATCTAAACTGAGTTATTACTAAAAATTAACTCCTTCATGTCTGTTTTATCTTGTGGCAAAGTTTTAGATTTCAGTTTTGCTTTAATTCAGAGAAATAATGATATAAAAACCACAAAATCCAACTCAAAACCAAACAGTAATTACACTTACCATGGTCTGTTTTGGATATATAAACTAATTTAAACATAAAAATAATTTAATTATAAGTTTATTTGAAAGAGAAATTATCTAGATAGCAATGAAGTAAAAAAGTGAGATAAAAATATATTAAGACCAAAATATAACATTACTTCAAAAATCTTAAAATCTTTGAATAGAGTTGTTAAATACTTTTAAATACATTTATAACAAAATCAGTTTGAAAATGTTTATTGACTGAAAACTAAATATAAAAGCTGAAAGAAGACAACAACATTATAGTTCCTGCTCTCTGTTTATCATCACTATTAGAACCTTTTAAAACCAGAGACAGGAACTATATTTATAGGGTTAAAGGTCAAATAAATCATGATTTTTGAGCATAAAAATTAAATAATCAGTACATGTAGAAATAAGAGTCATATTACTGACCTACCTATAACTCATTAGGCTGCCAGTTAAAAAACATTAAAAAACTTTAAGCAGTTTTTCTCAGTTTAACCCTTTATTAGTTACTGTAGTTACTACCTCCAAAAAAACGCTATAAAAACTTTACAGATTAATATTTTTTTCGGCTTTTTTCTGCATAAACCTCTTAAACAACTTCCGCCATTTTTGTATTTTTTTTTTTTCATAAAAAACATCAGTGACATCATGTAGTCAAACTGGCATTTAAAGGGTTAAAATTCTCAAAGTATTTGACTGTTTGGTAGTTTTGAGCAGGGCGGAAGTTGTTTAAGAGGTTTATGCAGAAAAAAGTAGAAATAAATATTCATCTGTAAAGTTTATTTGAAGTGGACATTTTCAGCCTGAAGGCTCTGAAAGGGGAATAAATTTTAAATCTGACACAAAAACTAAAAATGCATCAAGATCGATTTTGTTCTTAATCTTTGACACATCCAAGGCTGTGATAAAAAACAATGCCCAGCTAGAAATTATTCATTATATGGAAAATAACTTCATTTTTGTGTTTTTTTTTCATACAAAAACATCAGTGACATCGTGCAATCAAAGTGGCATTTAAAGGGTTAAAATCTTCAAAATATTTGACTGTTTGGTAGTTTACATTTTCAGCCTAAAGGGTCTGAAAGGGTTAAATTAGTAATAGAAGCAGAAGAAACATCAGTAGCTCTCCAGTAAAGGATGATATTAATATTCAAATAAATCAGATGATGCTTCACATTTAGTGATATCCTCACTGCTGTGGTGTCAAACATAAAGTTTAAAAAAGAATAAAACGGGCTCAGTTGAGACCAGAACCACGTTTATAACCTGAGTGAATGTAACATTTCAGAACTTAAATTATCACTTTTTTTATTGTTTAATTGCAGCCATCCCTGTTTCTCTGGCCTTCAACATTGACATGACAAACCCTGATGTCTATTCTGGGGATCAGAAGGATTTCTTTGGATACAAAGTGCTTCAGTTCATGTCTGGCACCAACAAAGGGTAAGTTCACATTTACACTGTTCATATTTAGTGTTGCTGTAATCTTTATTACTCTTAAAGTAACATGTCTCAGACAGCTTTCAAACATAGTTTCCTTTAGAATATCACTGGAAGATTATTCTGGTTAGAACACTGCAAAACCTGAACTCTAAACCTGAGTAAATATCTCAGATCAAGGGGATTAATGCTTATTTTTAGTTCTTCTTAGTCAGCAGTTTTTATTTTAGACTGTTTCACTTGTTTGATATAAAGATTTCACAGCTTTTGCCTTATTTCAAGAATTTAAAGAAAAATATTCTACATCCAGATAAAAATATTTGTATCTGTGTGAAGAAAAGTTGACTAGTTTTTATTGTGACTTTGCTGGTTTCTATAAATATAATGCCTATCATATCATTATGTCCAGATGATGGCTCTAGCATTTACTGATTATTAATTCAACAATATTTTTACACATATTGAGAAAATAGGTCACGTGTATTTCATTAGAATCAATAAAAAGTCACTTGTTATTAGTCAGAATACACTAATTCTAAGGTATTTGTGGTTCATTAGATTAGATATTTTTACTGGTTTTGGAAAGTTTTGACAAGACACATTTTATTGTTCCATTGGCAGATAATTTTGATATTTTTATGCAAAATACACCTAATTTTTGTACTTTTTCCCTTGTTTTTAAGAGCTGACTTCTTGCAGTGTATTATGAAGGGTTGTAGAGACACATTCATGCACTGCAAAAAGTCATCTCTTAAAAACAAGGGAAAAAGTACAAAAATTAGGTGTATTTAGCATAAAAATAGCAAAATTATCTGTTTTTGCAGTGTACACGTCCCATTCCCGTTATCAGTCAGAATAAACTAATTCTAAGGTATTTGTGGTTCATTAGATTAGATATTTTTACTGGTTTTGGAAAGTCTTGACAAGACACATTTTATTGTTTTTTTGTGAGGTGTCTGTTTGCAGTGTGTTGTGATTCTGTTCATATTTATCGTTGCTGTAAAAATCTTTATGACTCTTAAAGTAACATGGCTTGGATAGCTATCATGCATAGTTTCCTTTTGCTTATAACTTGTCCGGTTTAGATGAAGATTATTCTGGTTCGAAGCTTGTGTGAAGTGGAAGAAACACTTTATCACTTCAATCATGTTGCAGCCTGTGACTAATCTTCCTGTTGCACAAGGAAACCATTTTAACATCCTGCTGCTGTCAAAAGCCTTTTACCGTCAGTTAGAGCTGTGTCACTGAAATGGTTGACCCATCAACAGGATCATGGTTTCTGCTCCGCTCCGCCTCAATGGATCTGGAGGAATATGTAAACCAAACCCAAACCACCAAAACCAGAGCTTCCAGTGCTTCAGCCCTCCAGGTCTCTTTTTCAATTTTACTCAATGAAGCACACACTTTGATACAGAAAGTTTCCCACATTACAGGACTAACAGCTTCATGTATGTTTAAAATACTAATGAAATACTACGATTACAGATATTTCTGTGACAGACACAATGATACCAGTCAAGCTCTTCGGCCTGGCGGTAGCCGGAGATTCCAAACGCTCCAGATTCACTGTAAGGAAATCACAATGCTCAAGAGTTTGATAAAATCCAAGAATATGGTTTTGTCTGTAACGTTCTGAGCAAAACAAATCAACATGATGAATGTGTTTCTTCGCCTCACATGATCTGATGAAGGTTTGCAGTCCGAGTGTCGTCCATGAATGTAACGGGAACTCGTACGTCAACAGCGTTTGCTACGATATCACAGATGATCTTCAGCCGATCGATGAGTTCAAGCCTGGTTTCCAAGGTAAAAGACGTTCTCTGGTTAGAACATCTGGGCTTTCCTGCTTTTGTCCCCACCGAATCTTCTACAAGTTTAACTCTGTGGTTTTTTATTTCCAGAATGCACAAAAAAGACGGTGAACCTAGTCTTTCTGTTTGATGGATCAGGGAGTATGACTGAAGCAGAGTTCAACAAAAACAAAGATTTTATAGTGGAAATAATGAGCAGCCTGAAGAACTCATCAATCAAGGTGCTACTGCAACATTAAAGCATTCAGAGCATCCATTTATACATTTGTTAAATCATAAAATACAGAAACATGACTTTGTCTACTTTTTCAGTTTGCAGCAGTTCAGTTCGCCTCAGTTCCCAGGAAGGTTTTTGACTTCAATGACTACGAAGCTGGTCGAGATCTCCAAAAACTCAAGAAAGAACCCCATATGAAGTCTCTCACTAACACACACAAAGCGCTAACATTTGTGTTGTGAGTTCAGTTACCTTGCATTAACAGTTTTCAAACTATTTGTTGACATAAACAATAATTTGTAGATCAAGGTTTTTTTCTAAATGCTACTTTTACATTTGTCTCAGGGAGAACATCCTTGAGAACCCAGCTGCAGGCGCCTCTCCTGATGCAACTAAAGTTGTGGTCGTCATCACTGATGGAGATCCCAGCGACAAAGACAGAAATGGGATTATCGCCACATATGATCAGAAAAGCATAATTCGCTTTGTCATTGGGGTAAGCTGTGATGTGAGATAAAATGTCTCATTATTCTGTCTGTCTGATGAATGCATTCAGTGGCCTCAAAGTTAGGAATCGGGCTTGTAACCAGAGGGTCGCCAGTTTGAATCCCAGGACTGAGCGTGTGTTCACTGGTGTGAGAAACGATGAGTTAATGCAGCGTTTGAATGTTCCCATTAAGAAGGGGATCCTAATCTTTCTTCTGCTACAATATTTGCATATGTTTGCCTCAGGGATCAGTTCTTGGGAACGTTTTGTTCACCGATATGCAGATGATGCACCATTACATTCTTACTTTACCAACATGGGAACATAGAAAATATTTTACCTAGTTCAATCACAGACTGTATAAAATAAGGACATAGTCTTAATAATGTCACCCATAGGTTAAAAATGTTTTTAGTTTATTACTCATTACCTGTTGAATATACACTCTGAATCCTGAATGTGGCGCATTCTGTTTTTATTTACATCAGCTTTCCTCCCTAAAAATTACAGTACAAAGAATGTGATTAGATTGTCGGGTTTAAAATCAGCAAAAGTGAGGTTGTAAAAAGTAAATTTTTGTGCTGGAGTAACTGTAAAAATATATACATATATAAAAAGTTTTTATTTGTTACACTTCTTGTTACTGAAGTAAGTAATTTAGTAGTAAGCCAAAAAAGAAGCTTGGTGGGGAGGCTCAGTTCTGGACTCCTCCTGTTGCTTTATTACCACAAACTCTTTCACTGTGTTGACAGCATAACGTTTGTGATAGCCAAAGGGGGCTAATCCGTCCTGATAGGGTTCTGATCTTAGGCGGGTTATGCCTTTGATTATGCATTATTTTTAAAAAGTCCCCCCTACATAAATAAGCTGTAGGGGGTTGCACCTCTGGTTGCCAATCAGATTTCAGCGGTAGACCGTCAGATCTGAGATACTTCCTAAATTAATTCTGGTTTCAGGTCAAAGATGCTAAGCTGGATAAATTCAGAGCCATTGCTTCAGATCCAAAAGACAAAAATGCCTTCAAGATTCAGAACTACGACGGACTCACGGGAGTACTGGGGAACTTCCAAAACAAGATCTTTAAAATGGAAGGTGATGATAAAACATTTCTGTCCTCTTAGTACAATAATCACAAAATCCCTTTTATGTCCTTGTTGTTTGGCTTCAGTAGTAACATGAGCTGTTAATGTCTTTATATTCAGGCTCCAAAGTGGCTCTGGCAGGAAACCTGACCAATGAATTGTCTCAAAGTGGATTCAGTGCTGTCGTCTACGATGTGAGTAAAGTCAACAAGACCAAATTAACATCTCTACACATTTCTTTAGTCAAGCATCAGAGTGCTTGCTAACCATACATACATGCTACCAATCACCCTCATTTGTCTCCTTTACTTACATAGTTATTTATTCTATATTCAGTATTTTTTTCTTGCCATTAAATTATTTATTCTTGCTGTGATATTTTATACGTTTTATCCCTCTATACCTTATTGTCCTTAAGTGTTGTGTGTTGTTGTTCTTAATTTGATTTATGCACTACGGGAGTTGCACTCTAATTTCGTTGAGCTATGTACAATGACAATAAAGGCGTTTCTATTCTACATACAGGTAAACAGCATCTTCACAGAGAATTATAGTAATATTTAGATAGAAAAGGGGGGCCCAGTAGAAACACTGTTCTGACCAAAGATCATTCATGATGCTTGTTTATTCACTCTAAACCAGTTGATGGAAACGTCCCTCAGTCACATTTTCTTTAATGCAACATTTCAAAATTTTGCTTAAAAAAATGTATTTAAACTTGATTGGAAACATGCAGTAGCTATTGTTGTTGAGGTCATAACAACAAGACTCACCGCTCCACTACCAGTCCCTGTAATGATGTTCCAGTGTTTTCTTTAACCATTTACTCTCATAATTAGAGAGACTGTGTGGGACATTTAGAGAAGAAAAACTAAAAAATGCAGAAGCTGGACAGACGAAACAGAAATAAACTTCTGAACAGCAGCTGGGTGATTGTCATGAAGCCAGTCTAAGTTCTGTCTGTTTATTATAAGTATATACTTTATTAAACTAAATATATTTATCTTTTATATGAATGAACAATATAGCCATAATGAGGCACAATTCATTGTTTTGTGTTAAAACAATATTTTCTATATTTTTAAACATATTTTTGATTCACAGATTCATTACTGTAATGCATCCAGAATCTTGGATTTGTGCTCTGCTGATGATTTTCAGCATCACTTGTGTTGTAAACGCGGCTATCTAAGTGCATTTTATGCCTGTTAAACTCATTTCTTATCTGAATAATGTGCCCTTAAAGTAGATGGAAAATACTGCGTCACTGGTTCTTTCTGCCTCCAGCTAGCAACGTGCTAACAATGTGCCTGACCACATGCTATATTTTAACGCCTCCACTGTTGCACAGAAGGGTGCAAGTGCACTTGTTGGTAGGTGTGAAAATGACACTTGTGTCATCCTGAGTAGGTCTGGAGTTAGACTTGTGTTAGAATGTTCAAACAACACTTCTTCAAATTCAAACAAAAAAATATTAATCATCCATCCTCACCGCTTATCTGGGGCCGGGTCGCGGGGGCAGCAGGCTAAGCAGGGCATTCCCTCTCCCAGCCACAACGTCCAGCTCCTCCTGGACCCCGAGGTGTTCCCAGGCCAGGAGAGAGATATAATCCCTCCATCATGTTCTGGGTCTTCCCCGGGGCCTCCTACCAGTTGGACCTGGAACACCTCTAACGGGAGGCGCCCGGGAGGATCCTTACCAGATGCCCAAACCTCCTCAGCTGGCTCCTTTAGAGGAGAAGGAGCAGCGGCTCTACTCCGAGCTCCCTCCGGATGTCCGAGCTCCTCCCCCTATCTCTAAGGCTGAGCCTAGCCACCCTACGGAGGAAGCTAATTTCAGCCGCTTGTATCCGTGATCTCGTTCTTTGGTCACTACCCAAAGCTCATGACCATAGGTGAGGGTTGGAACGTAGATGGAGCGGTAAATCGAGAGCTTTGTCTTCAGGCTCAGCTCCTTCTTCACCACGACGGTCCGGTACAACGCCCGCATCACTGCTGATGCGGCACCAAACCGCCTGTCCATCTCACGCTCTGTTCTACCCTCACTGCTGAACAAGACCCCCAGATACTGGAACTCCTTCTCTTGAGGCAGTACCTGTCTCCACCCAGAGGGGGCAGTACCTCTCTCCACCCAGAGGGGGCAGTACCTGTCTCCACCCAGAGGGGGCAGTACCTCTCTCCACCCAGAGGGGGCAGTACCTCTCTCCACCCAGAGGGGGCAGTACCTCTCTCCACCCAGAGGGGGCACTCCACCGTTTTCAGGCAGGGAACCATGGCCTCAGACTTGGAGGTGCTGACTCTCATCCCAACCGCTTCACACTCGGCTGCAAACCGCCCCAGTGAGTGCTGGAGGTCCCGGTCTGATGAAGCCAAAAGAACCACATCATCTGCAAAAAGCAGAGATGTAATTCTAAGGTCACCAAACCGAATCCCTTCCTCCCCCGGCTGAACCTTGAGATCCATGAAGACCAGGAACAGAATCGGAGACAAGGGGCAACACTGGCGGAGGCCAACACCCACCGGGAACGTGTTTGACGTTGTGCTGAGTATGCGGACACAGCTCTCACTTTGGTTATATAGGGACCGGATAGCTCGTAGCAACCAGCCCGGTACCCCATATTCCCTCAGTACCCCCACAAGACTCCCCGAGGGACACGGTCGTAAGCCTTCTCCAAGTCCACAAAACACATGTAGACTGGATGAGCAAACTCCCATGACCCCTCCAGAAGTCTGGGAGGGTAAAGAGCTGGTCCGTTGTTCCACGGCCAGGACAATCAAAACATAGAATCTCAAACACAAAGAATCACAAAAGCAAAACCAGCAGCAAACAAACAAAAAAACAATTATTCAAAGACTTAAAGACAGATTTATTTTGCAATTACACAAATAGTTAGATTGCAAGTTTTGAATTTTGTCTTTGACTTTATTTTTTTGTTTAAATTTTGTATTTGATATTTTGATTCATATTTTTGTTAAGTGTTGTTTGAACATTTTGGCACAAATCTAAGTCCATAGTGTCGGCTCTCTGTATGTGTCTTGTTAGTGCTGAAATATTCATTTTGCATGATTGTGTTGACAGGATAACCTGATTGTGGGTTCAGTGGGATCAAACAGCTGGACTGGTTCTCTCCTGAACCGTCAAGAAAAAAAAGAAACACAGATTCAAGATCCAGACATGGAGATGGACTCCTACATGGGTACTCAACATACAGTTATTTCTTCTCTTTCTCTTTTGTTTCTTTTCAGAATAAATCCTTCTTTTTAAAGGGATTTTTGTTACAAATACCTTAGAATTAGTGTATCCTAAGTAATAACAAGTGCATTTTTCTAGGTTCTAATTAATTATATTATTATATTTTTCAGATAATATAATATTACATTATATTTCTTGAAACCAGCAAAGTCAGACTAAAAACTAGTCAACTTTTCTTCAGACTGCTACAAATATTTTTATCTGTATGTAGAATATTTTTCTTAAAATTCTTGAAATAAGGCAAAAGCCGTGAAATCTTTATATCAAACAAGTGAAACAGTCAAAAATAAAAACTGCTGACTAAGAAGAACTATCTGATCAGACAAACAATAAGCAGATATCCCCTTGATCTGAGATATTTACTTAGATTTCAGTGTTTGCAGTGTTGGATTCTAACCTGTGTGAAATGTGACTGTTGCAGGATACTCGATCTCTGTTGGAGAGAAGAATGGAGCTCCTCTATATTTCACTGGTGCACCAAGATTCAAACACACTGGACGGGTCGTACTCTTCAGAAAAGAGGCCAAGAACTGGACCGTGAGCCAAAGAATAGACGGGGAACAGGTTGGTAGCTGTCTGGAGGAAGTTGCTTTAAATCTGATCTTTCATATTCATCAAACGTTAATAGTTTATCTGTTGTTTGCTTTAAGGGTTCTATGTTATAACATTCCTTATAGAAGAGCAGCAGCATGAAGAAGAAGCAGATTTATTTCATTTTTTACTCAATAATCTGATAAAATACATTTAGAGATGCTGCATGGCACAACTTTTTTGTATAAAAATGTGCAAAGCCACAATATTTGTGCAGTTGCAGACAGGAAACGTCACCACATCCTTTGACTGGCACCCAGTTGTTCTTCATGAAACACTGTAAGAAATGACAGCAGGCTGTGTTCAAAACAGAAGAAACACTCACCCTCACTCTGTTTTCAACATGGTCTTCAACAAATGGTTAACCCTTTGATGCACAACATATTGACCCCCCTTGTAATGTACAACATGGGTCAAAATGACCCTCATTCATCCCCATGTTATTTATGCAGAATATTATGATTCAATATTCCAAGTACTCTTTACATTTCTTGTTTTTGATAACAACTGATCATTATTTCCATTTTGCTTCTCATACTTTATGAAGAAAAAACGTTTTTGTATTATTAAATACCTAAATACTTGGCTAAGTAGATTGCTAAGCTAACTATTTGGCCAAGAAGTTAGCTAAGTAGTTAGCTTAGCAAGCTGCTGAGCTAAATACTTAGCCAAGAAGTTAGCTAAGTAGTTAGCTTAGCAAGCTACTTAGCTAAAAAATGGATATGGGTCATTTTTTTACCCATGTTGTGCATTAGAAGAGTAGTGACTCAAAAAAGGATTTTATCCAAAAATTAATAAAAGAAAACATAAAATCAGGATGTATAATGATCAAAAACAAACTAATTGAGGAAAACCTGGAATACTGAATGATGAAAATAATTTATTGCAAAGATATAGAACATAAAAACTCTGTCTGGTCACTTTAGACCATGTTGTGTATCGAGTATATCATTTTTTAACTTAAGTGGCATAAAATTCCCTTTTTCAGATTGGATCCTACTTCGGAGCAGAGTTGTGTTCCGTAGACGTGAACTCAGACGGGAACACGGACTTCCTGCTGGTGGGAGCGCCGCTGTTCTACCAGCCGCAGGAGAAGAAAGAAGGCCAGATCTACGTCTACAGGCTGACGGAGGAGGTGGGGTCACCTACTGCTTCATCAGTACTGCTGAGGGTCTACACTGTAAAAAATAATCTGTTCAATTTAGGGTAAAAACCAGCAGAACTTTACCGTAATAAATACGGTGCAACTATTTCTAATATTACGTTAAAATTATATTAACACTGTTGATTTCACGTTTAAGATTGACATTTTATTCCATATTTTACCGTTTTTCCATTAAAAGAAACGCTGTTCTGCCATATAATTGACCAGAAAATACTTTATAAATGCTGCATACATTAAAGATTTTACCATTAAATATTACAGTATATTTCTGTTAGAGATATGGTGTTTAGTACATTTAACAGTGAGAAAAAGTATTTTTACAACAGATAAATGCAAAAATGATGCTTGTATATATATATTACATATACCAGGGATGGTCAACTGGAGGCCCGGGGGCCACATACGGCCCTCACCCTCACCTGAAGTGGCCCTCAGTACAACTACATGCATTTGAGCATGAAATCTTAAAAGTGCAGTGTAAAAATGCACAAAATTACTTCTTGTAATTAATGTTGGTCTGCTGTTCTTGAACTGAAAAAACAAAAGAAATCACAGTAAGTGGTTATTTTTTATTTGCTTCAAACCTTTTGTATTGCTATTTATACTGTTATACATGCATTTGAGCATTAAATATGTTAAGTTACTGCACTGTAAACATATTAAAAATGTCAGTTTGATCATATCTGGTGAAGTGCTGCTCCTATATGTGGCCCTGT
>NC_081517.1:46015462-46050462 GCF_030273125.1 Centropristis striata | reverse complement strand
AATCCAGAAATACTTATTTTGAGCAATTGTGTCTTGAAAAGCCCGACTGTAGTAACATTAAAATAAGCCAGAAATACTTGAAACGAGCATGTTTTTTTTTTCTCATTTCAGTATCTGTGGGTAGATACTGGTCGTAGAAAATGCTTTTGAAATAACATTTAAACTTCATGCAACTAAAACTCTCAACTGGAGCCAATATTTTAGGTAAAAACTCACCATATTCAACAGTTGAATAGATTGAAAATCATGAAAAAGCTCACAATGTCAACTCTAAAAACAAGTCTTTACACAAGACTGAAATCCCTGTGTAGAGGGGTTACTCACCCTGTGTAGAGGGGTTACTCACCCTGTGTAGAGGGGTTATTCACCCTGTGTAGAGGGGTTACTCACTCTGTGTAGAGGGGTTATTCACCCTGTGTAGAGGGGTTATTCACCCTGTGAAGAGGGGTTACTCACCCTGTGAAGAGGGATTACTCACTCATTTTTAGTTACAAAAAGACACATGTTCTTAAAAGAATCACATGAAGCTATGGTCAGTAGGTAAATTATACTCAAAACTAGATAATTAAGCTTAAGGTAAGCTTCATGTTTTTTACAGTGCATTTTATATTTCTCTATTGACTCACATCTAACATCATTGTCTTTTTTTCCTCTGAAGGCATCTTTCATAACTAATTTCCGCATCAGTAATGAGTATGAGTGGAATGACACGATGTCGATGACCATCATTGGAAAAAGGTTCTTCTTCTTCTATCCAATGAACAGAACAAAGCCAGATGTTTCTCTGTTCTCTGATTCACTATAATGATGTATGTTTATGTTAAATATTCACAAGAAATGCTTTTTCATCCTCAGTGACAATTCCATCTCCACCCTGACCAACTCCATGACCAAGAGCATCCCAGTACAATTTGAAATTAAAATGGCAGTTACACTGTAAGTTTCACTATTCACATAAGTTGTATATTTTTGCTGTAGTTCTCTTTGTATGCCTAATTATTTTTGTCACTTGCATTGTCACTTTTTTATTTTTTTAAATCCAATTGGTAGTTAAGTTTTCCCACTGCATATTGTGATCATCTTATATTCTTTTCAGGATGGACGACCCGATCACCTATATGAACTTCACAACAGAGGATACTGGGATGAAAGAAATGGTTACTACATATATGGTGAGGCAGTAAATTAATATACAGCAAGCAACATTCGATTCCAAAGCACATTGAGTTTCATTATTGAGTAGCCTCGTGATCAAGCTGCAACTTTAGATTTGCATTAGCTAATTGTTTGGCTTCTTTGGGGCAGATCAAAATAAGCATCAAACACAACACGAGCACATTATCACCTCATAAAGACATTGTGGGGAACATGGGCTGAAATATGAGCCACCAGAAACTGAATTTGAATTATTAATATTTTAATTTGAATTGCTTAACTTGAGTAATTGCATTAAAAACCTGAATTTGAATCACATCATTTGAATTTGTATTGTTCAGTTCTAATCATTGCATTGCTCTCATTAGACAACCTCAGCAGAAGGAGGGCAGCTCTGGAGACAGACCTTCAGTTAGCAGGTTTTAGCCACTCAGAATTCAGCTACTGAACCGTAGAAAGTGTGCTGATGTGACGGGGGTCCTCCAGGATCAGACCCCCAGGCTGGCTTAATTTAGGTTGCTATGTCCTCTAACTGAAGGTCCGTCTCTGGAGGTGGTGCAACTCTCTTCCTGGCTAAGTAGGGGGTCATCCCTATGTTCCCCGGGACCTCGGTTCCCCGTTTTTCCCAAAAAGGGTCCTGTGTTCCCCTCTTTTGTGGGGTTAGGGTTGGATATAGGATTAGATGAGACCTGCAGGGTTGCCACCCCTGACCTAATCTTTCCTCGCCTAGGCCTATTTTCACATGCGCATCAAACAGCCTGTAGGCCTACATAGGGTTAGGATTAGGGTTAGGGTTCGGAGTTAGGAGTTAGTGTTAGGATTAGGGTTAGAGTTAGGGGTTAGGGTTAGGATAGGCATAGCCAGGCGGCCATCCGGATCCGCAGCCACCCGGCGCCGGCCTGTCTCGCTGGGGGTATGAAGCGTCGAAGGCGTGGGTTGGGGGGTGGTTGGGGGAGGGATGTATGCATATCAGTATATGTGGAAGTTCGTGTGTATGCCTGAGACCCGCCTATTGTCAAGCACCAAACAGTTCGTCTCAGTTCGCTGGAATAACGAAAGCGATAAGCCTGGACGTTGCTAAGGAGATGACCTTCCTTCCTGGGCCAGAGCAAAGGCAGACAGTTCAACAGGTGGTTGTAGGAGTGGAGAGGGGGGGAGGATGGGATATTAGTGTCTCACTACATTCCTCAGCAGGGAAGATTAGCAACGGCCTTCGAGCCAAGGCTGTTGTTTGGGGGAAGCCAGATAAGATTGGAATTTGAGCTGTGGGTGGAAGTGGCAGCGATTTTCTGCTACTAATCCTGTCGATGGTAAAAATGTCCCTCCCGGTCTCCGGATCGATCCCTTTCCAGGGCTGCCACCCTTTCCTGGATGGTATCCACGGCGCGGTTTGTGGCCACAGTCTGAGTTCCGACAGCCCGGGGAACATAGGACCCTTTTTGGGAAAAACGGGGAAAAGTGTCCTATGTTCCCCGGTCTGATACAAAGAGGGAACATAGACCCGGGGAACATAGACCCCTCCCCTCAGTATTCTCCTGGTGATGGGTGGTGAGGCAGAGGGACTGCAGGGTGTGCTAGCTAGCTAAAGTTATCTTTTGTCATACTGAAACGGCCGTGGTTTCCTTTCAGCTAAGTTGGGAAAATGGTAGACCCAACATGGGCTACTTGCATATTTTCCATTCTATTTAATTTTCATTTGTACTTAGACATAACATTTAGATTTACAACACGTAAACATGTGACAAGTAAAAATGTCAAAGTGAGCAAAATAATACAAATGTAGACGGCTAAAAAATTGTGACCGATTTTTACACATCAGTTCTCCAGATGACAGAGCCATGCATTGTATTTTCCAGCTTGCTGTAATTGCTATGCAAGCTAATCTGCTGCTGGCTTAGCATACAGAGTTCAATCAATCTTTTTTATTTAACTTTCAGCAAGAAAGTAAACAAGTATATTTCCCAAAATGTTTACCATTCTCTTAAACTGGGCCAACTATCTCATTATTTGCAGATAAATAATCTTGGTTCAAAGGATTTTCCCGTCAATGTGTCCCTGTTCTTCCCAACTAAACTGGAACATAACTTTGAGATGACAAACTATCAAGTCTTCGTCCAGCAGGTAACACCAGAACACTTTACTTTACTAACACTAATACTTATTTATACTACTGCTGTGAATATAATTACCAAGTCATAATGCTTAACAATTAACTTGATCTTTTTCAGAACAAAACTCAATGCAGAGGAGTTACTGACATGAACTCTGAGGTAAGTAAAGCATAATTA
Source organism: Centropristis striata (assembly GCF_030273125.1). Classification (NCBI taxonomy): domain Eukaryota; kingdom Metazoa; phylum Chordata; class Actinopteri; order Perciformes; family Serranidae; genus Centropristis; species Centropristis striata. The sequence continues at coordinate 46,047,019 of NC_081517.1, read as the reverse complement.
CCTTCAAAATATTTCACCTGAACTTGTAAAATTGGAAATCCCTTGATGAAATTATTTGATGTTGTGTCACAGTACTGCTCGCCAGAAAAATACTGCAAAGTCATCGTGTGTGACAGTTTCACCCTGGAGAGATACACAACCGTAGAGTTGACTTTATCAGGAGACGTTCACTTCAGGGACCTCAAACAGCAAGCAGCCGTACGTACCAACAACATACATATAATATATAACATATAATATATAACATATAGCACTGAGCCTGGTGAATATATCATTACTGACATGCTCTTACTTCACAGAATATTGCCTTTCTTAAACGATATACTGGAGACGATGGCGAGGTGAAATTCAAAAGCTTTATCCGTGTTCACTATGACAAACAACGATACGTTCTGGATTCTTATAAACAGCAGGTATGTTAGTTTGAGGTCATGCTATTGGTTTTTTATACCTGATTTATCATATTTATTAAACACCAAATCAATATGGTTTCTGCAGGAGAAGTCTGGAAATGATCCAACAGTGAAATGGGTACGTTCAGTCTACACATAAACAGACAGAAATATATTTTAGATCCTCATCCAAATAAAGTAATAATAGTAATAAAGACGCACTAAACTGGCATTTTCTGTCAACAGACTGACGTTCGGGTTGAGTTCATTATTCTCCCAGATCAAATGTTGATCATTTTAACTGGAGCTGGAATGGGTTTCCTCCTTCTGATCATCATCGCTGTCATCTTGTGCAAGGTGAGATTATAAAATTACATTACTAAACACAATCCATCCACATGAAGTTATTAGTTAAAGGTGCAGTTTGAAATGACTGGGTTCATGCTCCCAAAGAATAGAAAGTAACGCATGATTTACTAAATGTAGTGATGACACTAGATAGTCTAACTTTAGAGCTACACTGCAGAAAAGGTGTTTAAAAACCAGCTAAAACAGTAAATCTAAAGGTCTAAAACCAGATCAAACAGTAAATCTAAAGGTCTAAAACCAGATCAAACAGTAAATCTAAAGGTCTAAAACCAGATCAAACAGTAAATCTAAAGGTCTAAAACCAGATCAAACAGTAAATCTAAAGGTCTAAAACCAGATCAAACAGTAAATCTAAAGGTCTAAAACCAGATCAAACAGTAAATCTAAAGGTCTAAAACCAGATCAAACAGTAAATCTAAAGGTCTAAAACCAGATCAAACAGTAAATCTAAAGGTCTAAAACCAGATCAAACAGTAAATCTGAGGTAAATGATCTTGCTGCATGGACAGATAATTTACCTTGACAAGATTTATTAAATTAAGATTATTTATATATGTATTATAGTGATCTTCACCGTGAAGAAGATGAAGACTTCTTGGACGTAACCATTGCAACAGTCTCTTAAATACAGAACCTAATTTTGTGTGTGGGTCTAAATTTTAGTTTAACTATTTATTTTAGTTGCTAACTAGCTAAAGCTGCTAATTGCTATACAGCTAACAGTGTAGCTGCCTCTTCTTCAAACTGCACTGACAATTATTTGGTTCTTACCAAGATAAAAAAAAAAAAATTTAGATGTAGAAGTGTTAGATCATTTATCTGGTTTTAAGAGTTAATTTATTATTTTAAGTGTTCAACATGCTTATTTCTAGATTTAATAATGTTAATTTAATAAATCTTGTCAAGGTAAATTATCTGTCTGTTTTTATCTGGTTTTAGACCTTTAGATTTACTGTTTGATCTGGTTTTAGACCTTTAGATTTACTGTTTGATCTGGTTTTAGACCTTTAGATTTACTGTTTGATCTGGTTTTAGACCTTTAGATTTACTGTTTGATCTGGTTTTAGACCTTTAGATTTACTGTTTGATCTGGTTTTAGACCTTTAGATTTACTGTTTGATCTGGTTTTAGACCTTTAGATTTACTGTTTGATCTGGTTTTAGACCTTTAGATTTACTGTTTGATCTGGTTTTAGACCTTTAGATTTACTGTTTGATCTGGTTTTAGACCTTTAGATTTACTGTTTGATCTGGTTTTAGACCTTTAGATTTACTGTTTGATCTGGTTTTAGACCTTTAGATTTACTGTTTGATCTGGTTTTAGACCTTTAGATTTACTGTTTGATCTGGTTTTAGACTTTTAGATTTACTGTTTTATCTGGTTTTAGACCTTTAGATTTACTGTTTGATCTGGTTTTAGACCTTTAGATTTACTGTTTGATCTGGTTTTAGACCTTTAGATTTACTGTTTGATCTGGTTTTAGACCTTTAGATTTACTGTTTGATCTGGTTTTAGACCTTTAGATTTACTGTTTGATCTGGTTTTAGACCTTTAGATTTACTGTTTGATCTGGTTTTAGACCTTTAGATTTACTGTTTGATCTGGTTTTAGACTTTTAGATTTACTGTTTTATCTGGTTTTAGACCTTTAGATTTACTGTTTGATCTGGTTTTAGACCTTTAGATTTACTGTTTGATCTGGTTTTAGACCTTTAGATTTACTGTTTGATCTGGTTTTAGACCTTTAGATTTACTGTTTGATCTGGTTTTAGACCTTTAGATTTACTGTTTGATCTGGTTTTAGACCTTTAGATTTACTGTTTGATCTGGTTTTAGACCTTTAGATTTACTGTTTGATCTGGTTTTAGACCTTTAGATTTACTGTTTGATCTGGTTTTTAAACACCTTTTTACTTCATACGAGGCACAAGTGATATTAAAAGACCGGAGCGGCCGTAGCTAGCTGGTTAGCATCCTTATTTCATCAGATATTGCTGTAAAACACATGACATAGATGTCTTGATCAACACTGTCACTTCCTCAGATTCTGATTCATTCACTGTTAGAAACCTCTGTCTTCACATTCAGAGCTGTTGCTTGAATGTTAAAAAATGAATTCAAGATGTTAAATGGGTCTAAGTGATGTTTGGACTAATTGTTTTTCTTGTGTCTGTCATCAGCTTGGTTTCTTTAAGAGGAAAACACTCGAGTATTATCAAGAACAAGAGGATGAAGCTGCTCTTTTCCCTGCTAAGACGACCAACGGGGCGGTCAGCCAATCAGAAGGAAAATCACTTCTAGCTGATGGTGAGGCGAGCCCCCCACCATCTGATCCAGAGGATCCAGAGAAATCAGAGTACGGCACTACAAACCCCTCATCATCTGCTGACGATGGTGCAGAGTACGGTGATGGAAACACCCCACCACCTAAACCAGAGGATTCAGAGTACCATGAAACCATACAATCTGCTGACGATGGTGCAGAGTAGGGTAATGGAGAGTACGGTAATGGAAACACCGCATCATCTGATCAAGTGAATCCAGAGTACGGTCATTTATCTGAGTATTCAGACCACCTTGGCCCCACCATCTGATCCAGAGGATGCAATACTGCAGTATTAATGTCACCCAAGACACTTGTAAACCACGTATCCATTTGCTTCAGATAGTTTATGTCTGCACAACCCCAGCGTCTATTCGTTGAAAGGGATCTTAGCTCATGTTATGCCCAGTCCAATGCACCAATTAATGATTTTTATTCACTGCAACAAAGTGATGACAAGATCTACAATACTTCATTTAATCCTGATGTATTTTTGTCTTTAAATAATATATCCACAAATGATGATTTGTATGCTCATTGTCCATCCTCATGTGAGTATTTTTCTGAAATTAATTTTAATTCTTTTATTTCAAAATACAGTGAGTCCATCATCTTTTCTACTCTACATCTAAATATAAGAAGTCTCTCTAAAAACTATGACAATTTCTATCATTATCTTTCATTATTGAACCATGTTTTCTCAATTATTGCATTAACTGAAACATGGCTTACAGAGGATATTAGCTGACTATTTAAAATAGCTGACTATACAGTCACACATAGATGCAGAGGAGGTAGAGGTGGTGGAGTTTCTCTCTATGTCCAAAAGGGTTTTGATTTCAAACAAAGGGTAGATCTTGAAGTGAAGTTTCAAGAATGTAACAGTGAAGTTGTTTTTCTAGAGGTTCAAATTGTTGTTCAGAATCTGAAAAAAAGAGTGATAGTAGGTTGTATATATCGCCCTCCAAATACTGATATCAACAAATTCAAAGAAGGTTTATTAGATGTGTTAGAACATGTTGATCATGAGAGGAAACCTTGTTATTTACTAGGGGATTTTAATATCAACCTTCTAAATGAGGAAATCAAACATCACATTTCTGACCTCACAAACAAACTGTCCTCCTATTACTTTTATCCTCTAATTAACAAGCCCACAAGAATAACCAGTAAATCCTCTACATTGATAGATAATATTTTTACGAATGAATTTTTTAATGTTATAAAAATCTGGTATTCTTTATACGGATATCTCAGATCATATGCCTGTTTTTCAACTTTCTGTTTTGCACGGTAAATCAAGTATGTCCGAACCAAAGACGTCTTTATTTCGAAGGTTCAATGACAAGAATATTAACATTTCCAGAGAGATGTTGGCAAAATGATCTTGGGAAGCTGTATATGAGGCGTTGAATGTTAACACAGCTTATGATTATTTTTTTACCAAGTTCTATTCTGTTTTTGACCAATGTTTTCCTCTGATAAATAACAGTATCAAAAAAAACGCAAGCCTGAATAAACCATGGTTTACTACTGAACTTAGGAAATCTGCTCTGAAGAAAAATAAATTATATAAAAAATATCTTCAAAGTCCTACTCCTTTAAATTATGCTATGTACAAATCATTTAGGAATAAATACAACCATCTTGTTAGAAATACTAAACGGGAATATTATAGTGACCAATTTAACAGCTATAAAATAACATTAAATCTACATGGGACACTCAAAATGAGACACGCTTCTTCTCCGTCCCCGTCTGAATTTCAGGATGGCCAAGTAAAGATAACGGAGCCATCCCAAATTGCAAATCGATTGAATGACTCCTTTGTTAATGTGGGACCACATCTTGCAAATAATATTGGCAGTGTTTTTGGTTCTCCCACTGATTATATAAGTAAAGAGTATGCTTCCCTAAATGTAAATGTTTTTGAGCCTGCAAAGTCTTCAGAAGTTCTTGATATTATCATGAGTCTTAAAAACTGATGAAATTCCAGCCTCTTTGATCAAAAGTGTTTCTGCTTTAATTATTGAGCCCTTAACATTCATTTTTCCATGTGAATCAGGTACTAGAATAGAATAGAATAGAATAGAACTTTATTGTCATTACTATCCCTCAAGCCTTCAAAATGGCCAAAGTTATTCCGCTCTTTAAATCTGATGATCCATCTGTATTTTCGAACTATCGTCCTATATCAATACTTCCTTGTTTTTCTAAAATTCTTTTTTAAGTGCAAACAACAATAAATAAAAATAAAAAAATAAAGAAAATAAATAAATAAATCTGCGCAAAAAATGTGCTGAACTGCTTAAATTCACACTACTCCAGATTTTCTCCAGAATATAATAAACAACTTTCCATCATGTGACGTTTATATCTACAGCTGGTAGACCTGCACTGCATAAGTCAGCTCTTAAAAACAAGGAAAAAAGTAAGAAAATTAGGTGTATTTTGCTTGAAAATATCAAAATTATCTGCCAATGGAACAATAAAATGTGTCTTGTCAAAACTTTCCAAAACCAGTAAAATATCTAATCTAATGAACCACAAATACCTTAGAATTAGTGTATTCTGACTGATAACAAGTGACTTTTTATTGATTCTAATTAAATACACGTGACCTATTTTCTCAATATGTGTAAAAATATTGTTGAATTAATAATCAGTAAATGCTAGAGCCATCATCTGGACATAATGATATGATAGGCATTATATTTATAGAAACCAGCAAAGTCACTAAAAACTAGTCAACTTTTCTTCACACAGACACAAAGATTTTTATCTGGATGTAGAATATTTTTATTAAAATTCTTGAAATAAGACAAAAGCCGTGAAATCTTTATATCAAACAAGTGAAACAGTCTAAAATAAAAACTGCTGACTAAGAAGAACTAAAAATAAGCATTTATCTCCTTGATCTGAGACATTTAATCTGACTTAGAGTTCAGGTTTTGCCGTGTAGACTTTTTTGTGAAATCAGGACGAGGTGAAGTGTTTTTCTCTGAGCTTTGATATTTAATTATTAGGAATGTTTGTTTAGTTGAGTTTTTTGGCCTCGTCATGTTTTACTGGATAGTGAGAGAGGAAAAGGAAGCAGACCTGCAGCAAAGGGACCTCGGGCTGATATGAACCACCCAACGCCCGTTAGGAATGTTTTTAAAGGAAAAGTTGCCCTACAGGCCCTCGGGAGCAACATTCTCCATCAACATTGCTTTAGTTGCTGCTAGTGTTTCAGCCAGCTTCAACTTCAACATCACTGGATGTGTTGTTGGTTGAAATCCAGCCAAGGTTCACATCCTGCTACTCTTATTCATTACTGTTATTAATATGTGTCTTATTTACATCTTAATGCTGTTTGTATACAAGCATGGTGTTTACTGAGTGAATGGGAGTTCTGTTTACTATATTTTTTTATTATATTAGCCTTTAGTTGTCTGCTTGTCAAAACTTTTATCATCATAATTTGAATGAATGCGGTATATTTCATGCATTGTTTATTCCATATTTGTTAGCCACTGCTGCTCTTTTAAGTGATTAGAGCTAGCATGGAGCTAGCATGGAGCTAGCATGGAGCTAGCTTGGAGCTAGCATGGAGCTAGCATGGAGCTAGCTCTGTCAGTAACAGCACTGACTGGAGCACCATGATGGATTTTAGAGAGAAGCAAAGAGAGCGATGAGGTCAAAGTGACTCAGCAGATAAAACAGGTTGAAAATATCAAAGAATAAAATGATTTATCACCTGGTGAACGAGACAAAAAGAATTCAGATTTACTGAAAACTCAAAGGTTTTATCATAAACAACTGAAATAAAACCTTTCAACTCTTCCTGTAAATGGGGAAAGTCTTCCTTCACTGTTTTAACCATTAAAAAGGAAAATCAGCATGAATCCAGTTTACCTTCAGTAGTTAGTATGATGTGTTGTAGACACAATTCATCTAATTTAATCTGTTTAGAGAAATTAATAACTGAGCTGTTGCATGTTCTCCTTTTCTTTTCTTCTTTTTCTTCTCTCATTGTATATTTCTTTTTTTTTTTAAATCTTATTTTTTAGTGTTTTTGTTGACTTTTACATGTTTGAAATAAAATTCTCAATCAATAAAATGATGAATAGGTTAATTCAGTTTCAGTAACAATAAAACACTGTAAATGTTTATATCAGCCAAAACAGGATTTTTTTACTTTTTTAATTACTCTGGCACTGTGTTTTCAACAAAATATACTGTAATATATATACAAGCATCATTTTTGCATTTATTTTTTGTAAAAATACTTTTTCTCCCTTTAATTTATGCAGCATTTATAAAGTATTTTCTTGTCAATTATATGGCAGAACAGCGTTTATTTTGATGGAAAAACTTTTTATTTTTTAAAGTAAAATATGGAATAAAATGTCAATCTGAAAGGTGAGATCAACAGTGTTAATATCATTTTACCGTAATATTATAAAAAGTTGCACCGTATTTATTACGGTAAAGTTCTGCTGGTTTTTACTGGTTTTTATTTTTACATTTTGTGCTGCACTTAGAATATTTAAGCCTCTCTTCATTCTGAAATTCTTCCACTTTGCCTACTTGAACTGTTTATTCGTGTCAGTGTTACTATGGTTACGCTTGGTAAAAAAAAAATAATATAATTGTAACATAGGTGGATTATTAAATCAGTTACTTTATGATATTTTACATATTGTACAGCTGTAGATATTGCTATTTTGTTTTTATTATTGAAAATGTTCTTGTTGGAGAAATGTTATTCGTGCATTGATTTTGTAATTTGTTTTAAGATTTCTTGCAATAAAAACCACATGTCAACTTGAGAACTTGAATTTTGTGTTAAAGTATTGAAGTTGGAATCATAATAGAATTGCCATTTATCATCCTGTGCATGATTTCTGGGTTAGGGTTATTTATTTATTTATTTATTTTCTATACAGCAGCAGGTTTGTGGTTGTGATGAAGGGACTTATTTTTTTATTTTTATTATTTATATGTATAAACAGCAGCAGGTTTGTGGTTGTGATGAAGGGACTTATTTTTTTATTTTTATTATTTATATTTATAAACAGCAGCAGGTTTGTGGTTGTGATGAAGGGATTTATTTATTTATTTATTTATATTTATAAACAGCAGCAGGTTTGTGGTGGTGATGAAGGGGCTTTTATTATTATATTTATTTATATTTAAATATATATTTATTATTATATTTTATTTATTTATTTATTTATTTATTTTTCTATACAGCAGCAGGTTTGTGGTTGTGATGAAGGGACTTATTTTTTTATTTTTATTATTTATATTTATAAACAGCAGCAGGTTTTGTGGTGGTGATGAAGGGACTTTTATTATTATATTTATTTATATTTAAATATATATTTATTATTATATTTTATTTATTTATTTATATTTATAAACAGCAGCAGGTTTGTGGTTGTGATGAAGGGACTTTTATTATTATATTTATTTATATTTAAATATATATTTATTATTATTTATATATTCTATTTATTTATTTATTTATATTTATAAACAGCAGCAGGTTTGTGGTTGTGATGAAGGGACTTTTATTATTATATTTATTTATATTTAAATATATATTTATTATTATTTATATATTCTATTTATTTATTTATTTATATTTATCAACAGCAGCAGGTTTGTGGTTGTGATGAAGGGATTTATTTATTTATTTATTTATATTTATAAACAGCAGCAGGTTTGTGGTGGTGATGAAGGGGCTTTTATTATTATATTTATTTATATTTAAATATATATTTATTATTATATTTTATTTATTTATTTATTTATTTATTTTTCTATACAGCAGCAGGTTTGTGGTTGTGATGAAGGGACTTATTTTTTTATTTTTATTATTTATATTTATAAACAGCAGCAGGTTTTGTGGTGGTGATGAAGGGACTTTTATTATTATATTTATTTATATTTAAATATATATTTATTATTATATTTTATTTATTTATTTATATTTATAAACAGCAGCAGGTTTGTGGTTGTGATGAAGGGACTTTTATTATTATATTTATTTATATTTAAATATATATTTATTATTATTTATATATTCTATTTATTTATTTATTTATATTTATAAACAGCAGCAGGTTTGTGGTTGTGATGAAGGGACTTTTATTATTATATTTATTTATATTTAAATATATATTTATTATTATTTATATATTCTATTTATTTATTTATTTATATTTATCAACAGCAGCAGGTTTGTGGTTGTGATGAAGGGACTTTTATTATTATATTAATTTATATTTAAATATATATTTATTATTATTTATATATTCTATTTATTTATTTATTTATATTTATAAACAGCAGCAGGTTTGTGGTGGTGATGAAGGGACTTTTATTATTATATTTATTTATATTTAAATATACATTTATTATTATATTTTATTTATTTATTTATATGTATAAACAGCAGCAGGTTTGTGGTTGTGATGAAGGGACTTTTATTATTATATTTATTTATATTTAAATATATATTTATTATTATATTTTATTTATTTATTTATATTTATCAACAGCAGCAGGTTTGTGGTGGTGATGAAGGGACTTTTATTATTATATTTATTTATATTTAAATATATATTTATTATTATATTTTATTTATTTATTTATATTTATAAACAGCAGCAGGTTTGTGGTGGTGATGAAGGGACTTTTATTATTATATTTATTTATATTTAAATATATATTTATTATTATATTTTATTTATTTATTTATATTTATAAACAGCAGCAGGTTTGTGGTGGTGATGAAGGGACTTTTATTATTATATTTATTTATATTTAAATATATATTTATTATTATATTTTATTTATTTATTTATATGTATAAACAGCAGCAGGTTTGTGGTTGTGATGAAGGGACTTTTATTATTATATTTTCCTCGGGGTGTAGTTCTCCTCTCTGGCCACCAGGTGGCAGCATCGTCCCACTCAACCACAGACCATATATGGTCCCGGAGCAGCTGACTCCGCCCTCCCAGTGACGTAGGAACACGGAAGCACAACAGTGATCCACGCTGCTGCTGTCAGCTGATTTCTCTCATTAAAACCAGTTTCCAGCTCTCCGAGGTCTCCGTACCGACCCGGACCAGATGTCTGCTGCCCCGGAGGAGGACCAGGACCAGGTCCAGGACCAGGACCAGGACCAGGACCAGCTCCGGGACCAGGACCAGATCCAGCAGTGGGAGAGGTCAGACAGCTTTTCTTACCTTTATAGTTGTTATGAGTCATAAAAACTGATATCAGACAGAAACTGGTTCTCATGATCAGAGTTTGAGGACATTCTGTCGGTTTTTAACTCTTTTTCATTCTGTCTGTTCATAAAACACTGAAACATCTTCACCAGGACGTGTTGCTGTCATTGTTTTCACCACAACCTCACCTATTATTATTTATATATAAATATATTATATATATGACCTGATTATTCATTTCATTTTGACTTACTGGATCAACATTTTCAACACAAAACCACACTGAAATTACAAAAAACAGACATAAAAACACACTAAACAAACAAAGAATACACAAAAACGCACACAAAACCCTACAAAAAACACATAAAACACACAAAAACACACATGAAAACCACACACAAAAGCAATCAAAAAATACATAAAAACACACAAAAACACCCAAGGAAATGACAAAGAACACAGATAAAAACACAGAAATTACAAAATAACACAAAAAACAGTAAACACAAAGATTACATTGAAAATGCTGAATGCACACTGAAAAATTATAAAAAATCTCTGCAAAAACACTAAAATCATGAGATGTTTTCTTTACCTTTGCCGAAAAAGAGTTGATGCATTAAATTAAATTAAATTAAATTAAATTAAATTAAATTAAATTAAATTAAAGTGAGTTATTGATAAGTGAGTTATTGATAAGTGAGTTATTGATTGATCACTGATCAACTCTGATCTGTTTGTTTGTTTTCAGAGGAGGAAGAAGTATTCAGATCCTTTATTTACTGCAGTAAAAGTACTAATACACACTGTGAAATGACTCCACTACAGTAAAAGTACTAATACACACTGTGAAATGACTCCACTACAGTAAAAGTACTAATACACACTGTGAAATGACTCCACTACAGTAAAAGTACTAATACACACTGTGAAATGACTCCACTACAGTAAAAGTACTAATACACACTGTGAAATGACTCCACTACAGTAAAAGTACTAATACACACTGTGAAATGACTCCACTACAGTAAAAGTACTAATACACACTGTGAAATGACTCCACTACAGTAAAAGTACTAATACACACTATGAAATGACTCCACTACAGTAAAAGTACTAATACACACTGTGAAATGACTCCACTACAGTAAAAGTACTAATACACACTGTGAAATGACTCCACTACAGTAAAAGTACTAATACACACTGTGAAATGACTCCACTACAGTAAAAGTACTAATACACACTGTGAAATGACTCCACTACAGTAAAAGTACTAATACACACTTTGAAATGACTCCACTACAGTAAAAGTACTAATACACACTGTGAAATGACTCCACTACAGTAAAAGTACTAATACACACTGTGATATTACTCCACAACAGTAAAAGTACTAATACACACTGTGATATTACTCCACAACAGTAAAAGTACTAATACACACTGTGAAATTACTCCACTACAGTAAAAGTACTAATACACACTGTGAAATTACTCCACTACAGTAAAAGTCCTGCATTCAAAACTTACTGAAGTAAAAGTACTAAAGTATCAGCATCAACATGTACTTAAAGTATCAAAAGTAAAAGTACTCGTTATGCAGAATGGATCCACTCAGATTGTTTTATAAAATCACAAATTATGTGAGAAAAATATAAAATGTTATGATAAAAAAAATCTAATTTTTTTTTTAGAAAAATACAAACATACGAGAAAAAAATACAAATTTATGAGAAAAAAATCACAAACTTACAAGAAAAAATTTGATAAAAAATAATTTTATTTTGATAAAACAATCTAAAATTTACGAGAAAAAAAATTCAAATTTGCAAGAAAAAAGCTGCCCGGCGGCAAGGCGCCAGGGTTGGATGAGATTCTCCCTGAGATGCTGAAGGCTCTGGACACTGTTGGGCTGTCATGGCTGACACGCCTCTTCAGTGTCTCGTGGAGGTCTGGGACAGTGCCAGTGGAGTGGCAGACTGGGGTGGTGGTTCCCATTTTTAAAAAGGGACCAGAGGGTGTGTTCCAATTACCATGGAATCACACTGCTCAGCCTCCCTGGGAAAGTCTACTCCAGGGTGCTGAAAGGAGGCTCTGGCCGATTGTGGAACCTCAGATTCAGGAAGAACAATGCGGCTTCCGTCCTGGCCGTGGAACAACGGACCAGCTCTTTACCCTCCCAGACTTCTGGAGGGGTCATGGGAGTTTGCCCATCCAGTCTACATGTGTCTTGTGGACTTGGAGAAGGCCTATGACCGTGTCCCTCGGGGAGTCTTGTGGGGGGTACTGAGGGAATATGGGGCACCGGGCTGGTTGCTACGAGCTATCCGGTCCCTATATAACCAAAGTGAGAGCTGTGTCCGCATACTCGGCACAACGTCAAACACGTTCCCGGTGGGTGTCGGCCTCCGCCAGGGTTGCCCCTTGTCTCCTCTGTTCCTGGTCTTCATGGATCTCAAGGAGCAGCCGGGGGAGGAAGGGATCCGGTTTGGTGACCTTAGAATTACATCTCTGCTTTTTGCAGATGATGTGGTTCTTTTGGCTTCATCAGACCGGGACCTCCAGCACTCACTGGGGCGGTTTGCAGCCGAGTGCGAAGCGGTTGGGATGAGAGTCAGCACCTCCAAGTCTGAGGCCATGGTTCTCTGCCGGAAAACGGTGGACTGCCCCCTCTGGGTGGAGAGAGGTACTGCCCCCTCTGGGTGGAGAGAGGTACTGCCCCCTCTGGGTGGAGAGAGAGGTACTGCCCCCTCTGGGTGGAGAGAGAGGTACTGCCCCCTCTGGGTGGAGACAGGTACTGCCCCCTCTGGGTGGAGACAGGTACTGCCCCCTCTGGGTGGAGACAGGTACTGCCCCATCTGGGTGGAGAGAGGTACTGCCCCCTCTGGGTGGGGACAGGTACTGCCCCCTCTGGGTGGAGACAGGTACTGCCCCCTCTGGGTGGAGACAGGTACTGCCTCTAGAGAAGGAGTTCCAGTATCTGGGGGTCTTGTTCAGCAGTGAGGGTAGAACGGAGCGTGAGATGGAGGCGGTTTGGTGCAGCGTCAGCAGTGATGCGGTCGTTGTACCGGACCGTCGTGGTGAAGAAGGAGCTGAGCCTGAAGGCAAAGCTCTGGATTTACCGCTCCATCTACGTTCCAACCCTCACCTATGGTCATGAGCTTTGGGTAGTGACCAAAGAACGAGATCACGGATACAAGCAGCTGAAATGAGCTTCCTCCGTAGGGTGGCTGGGCTCAGCCTTAGAGATAGGGGGAGGAGCTCAGACATCCGGAGGGAGCTCGGAGTAGAGCCGCTGCTCCTTCTCCTCTAAAGGAGCCAGCTGAGGTGGTTTGGGCATCTGGTAAGGATCCTCCCGGGCGCCTCCCGTTAGAGGAGTTCCAGGTCCAACTGGTAGGAGGCCCCGGGGAAGACCCAGAACACGGTGGAGGGATTATATCTCTCTCCTGGCCTGGGAACGCCTCGGGGTCCAGGAGGAGCTGGACGTTGTGGCTGGGAGAGGGACGTCTGGAAGGCCCTGCTTAGCTTGCTGCCCCCGCGACCCGGCCCCGGATAAGAGGAGGAAAATGGATGGATGGATGGAAGAAAAAAATTACAAATTTAAGATAAAAAAATAAAGATTTAAGAATATTTATTAAATATAAAGTGTGTCTCTGTGTTCAGGGAACAGACTCGTCTCCGGCAGCAGCTGCTGGACGTCGACACCGAAGACTGGATGACGAGTCAAAACTTCTCCGGACTGGAACGAGTCGGAGGAGTCGACCTGTCCTTCATCAAGGGGGACGACGTCAACGCCTGCTCCCAGCTGGTGGTCCTCAGCTACCCAGACCTCCAGGTAGAACCAGTTAAACCAGTAACTAGAGACCAGCTGGTGGTCCTCAGCTACCCAGACCTGCAGGTAGAACCAGTTAAACCAGTTAAACCAGTAACTACAGACCAGCTGGTGGTCCTCAGCTACCCAGACCTGCAGGTAGAACCAGTTAAACCAGTTAAACCAGTAACTAGAGACCAGCTGGTGGTCCTCAGCTACCCAGACCTTCAGGTAAAACCAGTAAAACCAGTAACTAGAGACCAGCCGGTGGTCCTCAGCTACCCAGACCTGCAGGTAGAACCAGCTAAACCAGTAAAACCAGTAACTAGAGACCAGCTGGTGGTCCTCAGCTACCCAGACCTCCAGGTAAAACCAGTAAAACCAGTTAAACCAGTAACTAGAGACCAGCTGGTGGTCCTCAGCTACCCAGACCTGCAAGTAGAACCAGTTAAACCAGTAACTAGAGACCAGCTGGTGGTCCTCAGCTACCCAGACCTGCAGGTAAAACCAGTAAAACCAGTAACTAGAGACCAGCTGGTGGTCCTCAGCTACCCAGACCTGCAGGTAGAACCAGTTAAACCAGTTAAACCAGTAACTAGAGACCAGCTGGTGGTCCTCAGCTACCCAGACCTGCAGGTAGAACCAGTTAAACCAGTAACTAGAGACCAGCTGGTGGTCCTCAGCTACCCAGACCTGCAGGTAGAACCAGTTAAACCAGTTAAACCAGTAACTACAGACCAGCTGGTGGTCCTCAGCTACCCAGACCTGCAGGTAGAACCAGTTAAACCAGTAACTAGAGACCAGCTGGTGGTCCTCAGCTACCCAGACCTGCAGGTAAAACCAGTAAAACCAGTAACTAGAGACCAGCTGGTGGTCCTCAGCTACCCAGACCTGCAGGTAAAACCAGTAAAACCAGTAAAACCAGTTAGTGGAGCCCAGCTGGTGGTCCTCAGCTACCCAGACCTGCAGGTAAAACCAGTAAAACCAGTAAGTGGAGCCAGCGGGGCTGTGTGAGGTGTGGAGCCTCTAGTGGTGACCAGAGGGAACAACAGGGAACAGAACCTGCTGTTGTTGTTGTTATTTATCAGTTTTTCTGTGGTTGTTCTGTCTCTCAGGATCTTTTCCTCTTTATAACGTGTGGTTCATCCTCAGAGGACCCTGATGTTCCTCAGCGTCACAGTTGAGATCTTTGTCAGATTAGTGTTAGATTATTATATTTCCACACTGTTTATCCACCCAAACAGATATTGTAGAGCAGAAGGAGTAGCCACGTCCCCCTGATTCCTGAGGTCCTAACACTAGAGAACTTCCCTGGAGATTAAAGTCCTCTTGAAATGTTTCCTGATCTCTTGAAATGATTGTTTCTCTCATATTAATCTTTATATGTTGGTCTCTAATCTGGTTCAGCTTCAAAATGACCATGTTGTGCATTAAAAGTGATTAAAAAAGGTTTAAGAAATGAAAACATAAAATGAGATGTAAGTTGATTGAGGGAAACCTGGAATACTGAATGATTTATTGATTTATTACAAAGATACAGAACATAAAGACTCAGTCTTTCATGTTGGGCATCAAAGGGTTAAAGGTACAAAAACACTTTAGAAGTGAAGAGATCACTGAAGCTGTTGAAGCATTAAAACATGACTAGATGGAGAGTTTAATATTATCTATATTTGAGTCTTGTTAAAGACCTTCCACATTCTCATTTTCTCTATATATTAACAGGCTCCATCTCATTACATCAGCTGTTGGAATTAACGACGCTGTCACTGTTGTTGATGCACGAACACAATGAGGAGATGAAATATTCTTCATAAATGAGATTATGTCGGTTTCACTTTACTGCAACAGACACACAGAGATACTGGCTACATGGAGCACAGAAACATGGAATATACTGCAGAATAATCAGGAAAAATATGATAAAAACCAGATCAAACAGGAAATCTGAGGGAAGAAATATGATAAAAACCAGATCAAACAGTAAATCTGAGGGAAAAAATATGATAAAAACCAGATAAAACAGGAAATCTGAGGGAAAAAATATGATAAAAAACAGATCAAACAGTAAATCTGAGGGAAATGATCTTGCTGCATGGACAGATAATTTACCTTCACAAGATTATTAGATCTAGAAATAAGCATGATGAACACTTAAAATAATAAATTAACTCTTAAAACCAGATAAATGATCTAACTCTTCTAAATCTAAAGTTTTTTTTTTTATCTTGGTAAGAACCAAATAATGATCAGGTCACTCTGCTCGGGCCAGTTCATCACTGCTGGCAGCTTTACTTTATCTGGTTTTAAGAGTTAATTTCTTCATTGTGTCTTTTTAGTGCTCATTTTGTGTTTTTTTAGGTAATTTTTACATATATTTTTGTTCATTTTGTGTCTTTTTTGGTGATTTCACATCTTTTTTGTTCATTTTGTGTCTTTTTAATGTTCATTTTATGTCTTTTTTGGTAATTTTGTGTTTTTTTTTGTCATTTTGTGTCTTTTTTGGTAATTTTTACATATATTTTTGTTCATTTTGTGTCTTTTTTGGTTATTTTGTGTCTTTTTTGGTCAGTTTGTGTATTGTGTGTAAAATAATAAATGAACCCTTAAAACCAGATAAATGATCCAACACTTGTAAATCTAAAGTTGTTTTTATTATCTCGGTAAGAACCAAATAGTTTACAGTGTGAACATGTAAACCCCTTTATTATTCCTTAAAGACACTAAAACACAGTCATGGACGAACATATTAGATATAATAATAGATATAATAAACATATTAGACGTTGTTTTCTCTAATAATAAACAGATCATCAGCAGTTACTCTTATTTATATAATTATTTAAATACGCTCGTCTCAAATGCAGTTTTTATCTGTGAATGTGAATAAATATCCGTTCAGCATGAACGAGACTTTGTCGGCAATAAAAAGCTGTTTAACATCAGCGAGGCGGAGAGGAAGAAGGTCAGAAATATATATATATATAATATATTCAGGTTCTGAACGCTGCTTGACGTTTAAGAGAGATTTCTGAAAACATGTTTTATCTTCGTCCTCCAGCAGCAACAGCAGCTTCTGACTCTCATCTGTTCTTCTCTGGCCTTCAACACATTCACCTCTCACCATCAGCTTCTCAAACCATATCAGGAAAAAATACAAATTAAGAGAAAAAAAATCTAAAATTTACGAGAAAAAGACAACTTTACGAGAGAAAAATCTCAAATTTACGAGAACAAAATCACAAATTAAGAGGAAAAAAAATCTAAAACTTATGAGGAAAAAACACAAATTGTGAGAAAAAAAATCACAAATGAGGGTCACACCTGAAACACACTGCTGCTTTGTGTGACATCATGGGAAAGGCAGAAGAAATCGTGATAGAAACAAAAACAAAAAGGGTTAAAAGACATTAACTGCAAGAGTTAGAGAAAAGTCTATTAGTCCCTCAGGGCTTTATTATTATTCATTCTAACACTGAACTAACTGAAGGAAGAGGCTGAACCTTCTGACTGTATGACAGTTCATTAAAAACATCTTTATTCTGTGTTGAGGGACGGTTGATGGCGGAGTAACTGCTCCATGAACTGGTCTGTTGGATTAACAATCTTTATTTTAACCTAATATTATAATATTATAGTGATATGATTTTAAATTCACCTGTAAACTCAGCAGGAACTGAAACAGAATCACTCGTCTGATCCAAAACATGTTCAACAACCAGGAACAGATGCTTCACTTACTGCCAGATGGTGTGAGTGTGTGTGTGTGTGTGTGTGTGTGTGTGTGTGTGTGTGTGTGTGTGTGTGTGTGTGTGTGTGTGTGTGTGTGCCACACCAGCTGAACCCTGATCTTCCCGTCTGGAAGAATCAAACCCAGCAGTTATTAAACCTGTTATATATAATATAATATAATATAATATAATATAATATAATATAATATAATATAATATATTTATATGTATAACTGTTATTAACCCTTTGGTGCTCAACATGGTCTAAAGTGACCTGACTGAGTTTTTATGTTCTATATCTTTGCAATAAATTATTTTCATCATTCAGTATTCCAGGTTTTCCTCAACTAGTTTGTTTTTGATCATCATACATCCTAATTTTATGTTTTCCTTTATTATTTTTGAATAAAATCCCTTTTTGTGTCACTACTCTTCTAATGCACAACATGGGTCAAACATGACCCGGATCCATTTTTAGCTAAGTAGCTTGTTAAGCTAACTACTTAGCTACCTTCTTGGCTAAGTAGCTTGTTAAGCTAACTAGTTAGCTACCTTCTTGGCTAAGTAGTTAGCTAAGTAGCTTGCTAAGCTAACTCCAGGAGGACAGTGAGACATGAACCTGTCTGTCTGTCTGTCTGCCTGTCTGTCTGTCTGTCTGCAGGTCCTGTATGAGGACAGTGAGACATGAACCTGTCTGTCTGTCTGTCTGTCTGTCTGTCTGTCTGCCTGCAGGTCCTGTATGAGGACAGTGAGATGGTTTCTCTGACGGCTCCGTACATTTCTGGTTTTCTGGCCTTCAGAGAGACTCCGTTCCTCCTGGAAGCTCTGAGACGTCTGGAGAGGAACCAGCCGCACCTCCTGCCCCAGGTCAGCCCCCTCCCTCCCTCTCTTTATACATATATGTTTATATATATCTATATATGTATGTATCAGTATATGTTTGTTACAAACACGGTGCCAGAGTATTTTACAGTGGAGTAATTTATTAAAAACAGTTTTGTCTGATATAAACATTTACAGTGTTTCATTGTTACTGAAACTGAATTAACTCATTTATCATTTTACGTCTTTTACTGTCATAGTTTAACAGTTTTTACCCTAAAATCTACAGACATTTTTTACAGTGTGCACCTGATCTTTTCCTGCTGTGTGGAAGCAAAATGATCCTCTGGATCTTTGGACATAACGAACATATTTATCATGTATATGAGTCATAAATGCTTCTGTAACCTCTGCAGGTGGTGTTTGTGGATGGAAACGGTCTCTTCCACTACAGAGGTAAGACCAGCACAGTACTTTTACTTCACTACTGTACTTGAGTACAGTTTTGAGGTACTTCTACTCCACTACATTAATCTGACCGCTTTAGCTACTTTTCAGGTCGAGATTTACCAAAAACATGATAAATTTAAAGTGATTCGACATTTGTTGAAATCAAACTTCATAATAGTTTATTAAGAAGATAAAATTATTCCTACTGCTTCTATAAATGCATCAATAATAATAATAATCCCATAATATATTTAGAATATATAAACAATCTGAGTGGTTCATTCTGCATGACGAGTACTTTTACTTTTGATACTTTAAGTACATTTTGATGCTGATACTTTAGTACTTTTACTGCAGTAAAAGTTTTGAATGCAGGACTTTTACTGTAGTGGAGTCATTTCACAGTGTGTATTAGTACTTTTACTGTAGTGGAGTCATTTCACAGTGTGTATTAGTACTTTTACTGTAGTGGAGTCATTTCAGAGTGTGTATTAGTACTTTTACTGTAGTGGAGTCATTTCACAGTGTGTATTAGTACTTTTACTGTAGTGGAGTCATTTCAGAGTGTGTATTAGTACTTTTACTGTAGTGGAGTCATTTCACAGTGTGTATTAGTACTTTTACTGTAGTGGAGTCATTTCCCAGTGTGTATTAGTACTTTTACTGCAGTAAATAAAGGACCTGAATACTTCTTCTTCTCTTATTAGTGTTGGTGTGTCTGTAACCATGAAGTCTTCTATCACACATTAATATTAATATAGTGTCAGGATGTGACTGTGTGTGTGTGTGTGTGTGTGTGTTTGGGCGTTGCAGAGTTCGGCGTGGCGTGTCACCTTGGCGTGCTGTCGGGGTTTCCCTGTGTGGGCGTGGCCAAGAACCTGCTGCAGGTGCAGGGCGTGACCAAGAGCCCGGAGCACCAATCACAGGTCAGATCTCACTCCAGCCGTTGTTTTAACCAATCACAGGTCAGATCTCACTCCACTCGTTGTTTTAACCAATCACAGGTCAGATCTCACTCCACTCGTTGTTTTAACCAATCACAGGTCAGATCTCACTCCACTCGTTGTTTTAACCAATCACAGGTCAGATCTCACTCCTCTCGTTGTTTTAACCAATCACAGGTCAGATCTCACTCCAGCCGTTGTTTTAACCAATCACAGGTCAGATCTCACTCCACTCGTTGTTTTAACCAATCACAGGTCAGATCTCACTCCAGCCGTTGTTTTAACCAATCACAGGTCAGATCTCACTCCACTCGTTGTTTTAACCAATCACAGGTCAGATCTCACTCCACTCGTTGTTTTAACCAATCACAGGTCAGATCTCACTCCACTCGTTGTTTTAACCAATCACAGGTCAGATCTCACTCCACTCGTTGTTTTAACCAATCACAGGTCAGATCTCACTCCAGCCGTTGTTTTAACCAATCACAGGTCAGATCTCACTCCACTCGTTGTTTTAACCAATCACAGGTCAGATCTCACTCCACTCGTTGTTTTAACCAATCACAGGTCAGATCTCACTCCAGCCGTTGTTTTAACCAATCACAGGTCAGATCTCACTCCACCCGTAGTTTTAACCAATCACAGGTCAGATCTCACTCCTCTCGTTGTTTTAAACCAATCACAGGTCAGATCTCACTCCTCTCGTTGTTTTAACCAATCACAGGTCAGATCTCACTCCACCCGTTGTTTTAACCAATCACAGGTCAGATCTCACTCCTCTCGTTGTTTTAACCAATCACAGGTCAGATCTCACTCCACTCGTAGTTTTAACCAATCACAGGTCAGATCTCACTCCACCCGTTGTTTTAACCAATCACAGGTCAGATCTCACTCCTCTCGTTGTTTTAAACCAATCACAGGTCAGATCTCACTCCTCTCGTTGTTTTAAACCAATCACAGGTCAGATCTCACTCCACCCGTTGTTTTAACCAATCACAGGTCAGATCTCACTCCAGCCGTAGTTTTAACCAATCACAGGTCAGATCTCACTCCACCCGTTGTTTTAACCAATCACAGGTCAGATCTCACTCCACCCGTAGTTTTAACCAATCACAGGTCAGATCTCACTCCTCTCGTTGTTTTAAACCAATCACAGGTCAAATCTCACTCCACCCGTTGTTTTAACCAATCACAGGTCAGATCTCACTCCTCTCGTTGTTTTAACCAATCACAGGTCAGATCTCACTCCACCCGTTGTTTTAACCAATCACAGGTCAGATCTCACTCCTCTCGTTGTTTTAACCAATCACAGGTCAGATCTCACTCCAGCCGTTGTTTTAACCAATCACAGGTCAGATCTCACTCCACTCGTTGTTTTAACCAATCACAGGTCAGATCTCACTCCTCTCGTTGTTTTAAACCAATCACAGGTCAGATCTCACTCCACCCGTTGTTTTAACCAATCACAGGTCAGATCTCACTCCAGCCGTAGTTTTAACCAATCACAGGTCAGATCTCACTCCACCCGTTGTTTTAACCAATCACAGGTCAGATCTCACTCCACCCGTAGTTTTAACCAATCACAGGTCAGATCTCACTCCTCTCGTTGTTTTAAACCAATCACAGGTCAAATCTCACTCCACCCGTTGTTTTAACCAATCACAGGTCAGATCTCACTCCTCTCGTTGTTTTAACCAATCACAGGTCAGATCTCACTCCACCCGTTGTTTTAACCAATCACAGGTCAGATCTCACTCCTCTCGTTGTTTTAACCAATCACAGGTCAGATCTCACTCCTCTCGTTGTTTTAACCAATCACAGGTCAGATCTCACTCCACTCGTAGTTTTAACCAATCACAGGTCAGATCTCACTCCTCTCGTTGTTTTAAACCAATCACAGGTCAGATCTCACTCCTCTCGTTGTTTTAACCAATCACAGGTCAGATCTCACTCCAGCCGTTGTTTTAACCAATCACAGGTCAGATCTCACTCCACTCGTTGTTTTAACCAATCACAGGTCAGATCTCACTCCAGCCGTTGTTTTAACCAATCACAGGTCAGATCTCACTCCACTCGTTGTTTTAACCAATCACAGGTCAGATCTCACTCCACTCGTTGTTTTAACCAATCACAGGTCAGATCTCACTCCACTCGTTGTTTTAACCAATCACAGGTCAGATCTCACTCCACCCGTAGTTTTAACCAATCACAGGTCAGATCTCACTCCTCTCGTTGTTTTAAACCAATCACAGGTCAGATCTCACTCCTCTCGTTGTTTTAACCAATCACAGGTCAGATCTCACTCCACCCGTTGTTTTAACCAATCACAGGTCAGATCTCACTCCTCTCGTTGTTTTAACCAATCACAGGTCAGATCTCACTCCACTCGTAGTTTTAACCAATCACAGGTCAGATCTCACTCCACCCGTTGTTTTAACCAATCACAGGTCAGATCTCACTCCTCTCGTTGTTTTAAACCAATCACAGGTCAGATCTCACTCCTCTCGTTGTTTTAAACCAATCACAGGTCAGATCTCACTCCACCCGTTGTTTTAACCAATCACAGGTCAGATCTCACTCCAGCCGTAGTTTTAACCAATCACAGGTCAGATCTCACTCCACCCGTTGTTTTAACCAATCACAGGTCAGATCTCACTCCACCCGTAGTTTTAACCAATCACAGGTCAGATCTCACTCCTCTCGTTGTTTTAAACCAATCACAGGTCAGATCTCACTCCACCCGTTGTTTTAACCAATCACAGGTCAGATCTCACTCCTCTCGTTGTTTTAACCAATCACAGGTCAGATCTCACTCCACCCGTTGTTTTAACCAATCACAGGTCAGATCTCACTCCTCTCGTTGTTTTAACCAATCACAGGTCAGATCTCACTCCTCTCGTTGTTTTAACCAATCACAGGTCAGATCTCACTCCACTCGTAGTTTTAACCAATCACAGGTCAGATCTCACTCCTCTCGTTGTTTTAAACCAATCACAGGTCAGATCTCACTCCTCTCGTTGTTTTAACCAATCACAGGTCAGATCTCACTCCACCCGTTGTTTTAACCAATCACAGGTCAGATCTCACTCCTCTCGTTGTTTTAACCAATCACAGGTCAGATCTCACTCCACTCGTAGTTTTAACCAATCACAGGTCAGATCTCACTCCACCCGTTGTTTTAACCAATCACAGGTCAGATCTCACTCCTCTCGTTGTTTTAAACCAATCACAGGTCAGATCTCACTCCTCTCGTTGTTTTAAACCAATCACAGGTCAGATCTCACTCCACCCGTTGTTTTAACCAATCACAGGTCAGATCTCACTCCAGCCGTAGTTTTAACCAATCACAGGTCAGATCTCACTCCACCCGTTGTTTTAACCAATCACAGGTCAGATCTCACTCCACCCGTAGTTTTAACCAATCACAGGTCAGATCTCACTCCTCTCGTTGTTTTAAACCAATCACAGGTCAGATCTCACTCCACCCGTTGTTTTAACCAATCACAGGTCAGATCTCACTCCTCTCGTTGTTTTAACCAATCACAGGTCAGATCTCACTCCACCCGTTGTTTTAACCAATCACAGGTCAGATCTCACTCCTCTCGTTGTTTTAACCAATCACAGGTCAGATCTCACTCCTCTCGTTGTTTTAACCAATCACAGGTCAGATCTCACTCCACTCGTAGTTTTAACCAATCACAGGTCAGATCTCACTCCACCTGTAGTTTTAACCAATCACAGGTCAGATCTCACTCCTCTCGTTGTTTTAAACCAATCACAGGTCAGATCTCACTCCACCCGTTGTTTTAACCAATCACAGGTCAGATCTCACTCCTCTCGTTGTTTTAACCAATCACAGGTCAGATCTCACTCCACCCGTTGTTTTAACCAATCACAGGTCAGATCTCACTCCTCTCGTTGTTTTAACCAATCACAGGTCAGATCTCACTCCTCTCGTTGTTTTAACCAATCACAGGTCAGATCTCACTCCACTCGTAGTTTTAACCAATCACAGGTCAGATCTCACTCCTCTCGTTGTTTTAACCAATCACAGGTCAGATCTCACTCCTCTCGTTGTTTTAACCAATCACAGGTCAGATCTCACTCCACTCGTAGTTTTAACCAATCACAGGTCAGATCTCACTCCACCCGTAGTTTTAACCAATCACAGGTCAGATCTCACTCCTCTCGTTGTTTTAAACCAATCACAGGTCAGATCTCACTCCTCTCGTTGTTTTAAACCAATCACAGGTCAGATCTCACTCCTCTCGTTGTTTTAAACCAATCACAGGTCAGATCTCACTCCACCCGTTGTTTTAACCAATCACAGGTCAGATCTCACTCCTCTCGTTGTTTTAAACCAATCACAGGTCAGATCTCACTCCTCTCGTTGTTTTAAACCAATCACAGGTCAGATCTCACTCCTCTCGTTGTTTTAAACCAATCACAGGTCAGATCTCACTCCTCTCGTTGTTTTAAACCAATCACAGGTCAGATCTCACTCCAGCCGTTGTTTTAAACCAATCACAGGTCAGATCTCACTCCTCTCGTTGTTTTAAACCAATCACAGGTCAGATCTCACTCCTCTCGTTGTTTTAAACCAATCACAGGTCAGATCTCACTCCTCTCGTTGTTTTAAACCAATCACAGGTCAGATCTCACTCCTCTCGTTGTTTTAAACCAATCACAGGTCAGATCTCACTCCTCTCGTTGTTTTAAACCAATCACAGGTCAGATCTCACTCCTCTCGTTGTTTTAACCAATCACAGGTCAGATCTCACTCCTCTCGTTGTTTTAAACCAATCACAGGTCAGATCTCACTCCTCTCGTTGTTTTAACCAATCACAGGTCAGATCTCACTCCTCTCGTTGTTTTAAACCAATCACAGGTCAGATCTCACTCCTCTCGTTGTTTTAAACCAATCACAGGTCAGATCTCACTCCTCTCGTTGTTTTAACCAATCACAGGTCAGATCTCACTCCTCTCGTTGTTTTAAACCAATCACAGGTCAGATCTCACTCCTCTTGTTGTTTTAAACCAATCACAGGTCAGATCTCACTCCTCTCGTTGTTTTAAACCAATCACAGGTCAGATCTCACTCCACCCGTTGTTTTAACCAATCACAGGTCAGATCTCACTCCTCTCGTTGTTTTAAACCAATCACAGGTCAGATCTCACTCCTCTCGTTGTTTTAAACCAATCACAGGTCAGATCTCACTCCACCCGTTGTTTTAACCAATCACAGGTCAGATCTCACTCCACCCGTTGTTTTAACCAATCACAGGTCAGATCTCACTCCACCCATTGTTTTAACCAATCACAGGTCAGATCTCACTCCACCCGTTGTTTTAACCAATCACAGGTCAGATCTCACTCCTCTCGTGGTTTTAACCCTAAGTTAATGTTTTTATTCCGTTCTCTGTCTCTGGGACTCTTGTCAGGGCGTTTTCACAGCTGAAGGTCTGAACCAAGCTCCGTGTTCTGTTCATTGTTACATTTGGTCCAGTTGGTTTTGGTTTCACGCTGCAAAAGGAATCACGACTTTACGAGACAGTTCTAGTGGTTCTAGTCCATCTCCCTGTGGACTTCCTGGTTCTTTTTGTTGTGGTTACGCTGCGTTGTTAGGATCTGACCTCAGAGTTACTTCCTGAACGTGTTTACTCTAAATGAATCCAGGAGACTCCTTGTACCTGAGGTGATGCTGCTGCTGGTCTCTAGCTACCAGCAGCAGCTTAATGAGCAGAACGTGAGAGATGGTGTTCACTAGATGATCCTCCTCATTATGAGGAACTATCAGCGTCACCAGGAGAGGAGGAGGAAACGGCTCCAGTCCTGACAGTTATGGCAAAAAACTTCCTGTCATTGATACGAAGGACAGAACTATAAAAAAAGTTGTTTTCACACTGTAAAAGGTTCAGACCTTGGTTGGTTCGGTCCGGACCCAGACCACCTCTTCTGGTCCACCAGACTCTGGTCCTTTGGTCCTTTGGTCCTTTGGCTCCTTTCACACCTGGACTTTAGGTTGGGATCAAACTGAAACATCCTTTAGTCCGGATCAACCAGATCGGTGAGAAACTCCTTGACTCTAAACATGTTTGTGATCAAATCTACGTCAGTCAGCACCAACGGTATTATAGTCAGCAGTTTAGTTTAGTTCTGATTCCTGTTCTCACATTCACTTAGTTTTAGAGCGAGTTTGATAGTTTCAATTAGTTTTTATTTTTTGGAAAATGTTTAGTTTTAGTTTGTTTAGTTTTTGTTACTTTTAGTGTTAGTTTTTATTAGTTTTAGTTTAGTTTTCATTAGTTGTAGTTTAGTTTTTATTAGTTGTAGTTTAGTTTTTATTAGTTGTAGTTTAGTTTTTATTAGTTGTAGTTTAGTTTTTATTAGTTGTAGTTTAGTTTTTATTAGTTGTAGTCTAGTTTTTATTAGTTGTAGTTTAGTTTTCATTAGTTGTAGTTTAGTTTTTATTAGTTGTAGTTTAGTTTTTATTAGTTGTAGTTGTTTTGTAATGGGGTATTTGTTGGTGTGAGATCAAAGAGTTCATAATAAATGTTTCCTTTATTTCTTTGGTTTATCATCTCAGCCCCAATAAGGTTATTAACTCTTACAGTTCCAGTTGTTTTGAGTCTCAGTAAACAGATTCATCATGTTCAAATAGAAACTCTGAATTATGAATGAAAAAAGTTGACAAAGAGGAAATCGAAGGACATTTTCACTATAATTTTAAATAGTTTTAGTTAGTTTTGTAACTACAAAATACAGTTTCAGTTAGTTATCGTTTCTATAAAAACTCTCATTTTTTCAGTTGTAGTTTTGGTTATTTGGTTAGTTCTCGTTAACTATAATAACTTTGGTCTGTAGATGAATTATTGAGGTTATTAAAGTGTAACCTCTGATCTTTTCTGCTGCTCGTTCTCAAACAAACAAAGAAATGTCAAAGAGGGACGAAGCAAAGGTTAGAATACTCAATTACTGTTCACACACACACACACACACACACACATACACGCTTGTGTGTGTGTGTGTGTGTGTGTGTGTGTGTGTGTGTGTGTGTTCTGACAGTGTGACTTATTAAGCCGAGGCCTCGTTGTGTATCTGCAGCTCAGAGAGCCTGAGACTGTCTGAATACTAATGAAGCTGAACTGGTTCCTATTGGTCAGATTTACCTGAGGGACAGAAAAACTATTTCATTAATATGCAAATGTTGCCTTAGTTCCAGTCTGGAGCCTCGGTGACCTCCTGAGGAAAGAACCAACCCGTCGGAGTGAAACGCTCCTGATGAGCCTGATGGCTGCAGAGGAAACTTACAGGCTTTAGTTTTATTTATTCTGAAATCTGTATCGACAATTAAGGAACGTCGCAATCATCAGGTCACACAAAAAGGGATTTCAAGAAACAAACTAGAACATGTGCTCTGGGTAAATAGTGAAAGGGCCACTACTGCCGGTGTGTGTACACTATGATGAGATTCTTCAGAGATTTATAACAATTAATACTAGTAATGTTATGATACTATATAATATACAAGGAGCACACCTACAACAAGCATTCCTTTACAAGTATTTATTTATACAGCAACCTATGACCTTTAACCTCAACATGTGTGCGTGTGTGTGCTTGTGTGTGTGTGTGTGTGTGTGTGTGTGTGTGTGTGTGTGTGTGTGTGTCTGTGTCTGTGTCTGTGTGCGTGTGTGTGTGTGTGTGTGTGTGTGTGTGTGTGTGTGTGGTGTGTGTGTGTGTGTGTGTCTGTGTCTGTGTGTGTGTGTGTGTGTGTGTGTGTGTGGCATGTGTATCTGGAGGAGTGTGCGCGCCTACGCGTGTGCGTGTGTGTGTGTAACTAAAATCACATTAAGTTACCTGTGTTTGTGTGTGTGTGTGGTGTGTGTGTGTGTGTGTGTCTGTGTCTGTGTCTGTGTGCGTGTGCGTGTGCGTGTGCGTGTGTGTGTGTGTGTGTGTGGCATGTGTATCTGGAGGAGTGTGCGCGCTTACGCGTGCACGTGTGTGTGTAACTAAAATCACATTAAGTTACCTGTGTTTGTGTGTGTGTGTGTGTGTGTGTGTGTGTGTCTGTGTGCGTGTGTGTGTGTGTGTGTGTGTGTGGCATGTGTATCTGGAGGAGTGTGCGCGCCTACGCGTGCGTGTGTGTGTGTGTAACTAAAATCACATTAAGTTACCTGTGTTTGTGTGTGTGTGTGTGTGTGTCTGTGTCTGTGTGTGTGTGCGTGTGCGTGTGTGTGTGTGTGTGTGTGGCATGTGTATCTGGAGGAGTGTGCGCGCTTACGCGTGCGCGTGTGTGTGTGTAACTAAAATCACATTAAGTTACCTGTGTTTGTGTGTGTGTGTGTGTGTCTGTGTCTGTGTGCGTGTGTGTCTGTGTGTGGCATGTGTATCTGGAGGAGTGTGCGCGCTTACGCGTGCGTGTGTGTGTGTGTAACTAAAATCACATTAAGTTACCTGTGTTTGTGTGTGTGTGTGTGTGTCTGTGTGCGTGTGTGTGTGTGTGTGTGTGTGGCATGTGTATCTGGAGGAGTGTGCGCGCTTACGCGTGCGCGTGTGTGTGTGTAACTAAAATCACATTAAGTTACCTGTGTTTGTGTGTGTGTGTGTGTGTGTGTGTGTGTGTGTGTGAGTGTGTATCTGGAGTGTGCGCGCATACACGCACATGTGTATGTGTTAGTTAGTTTTAGTTTTGTAACCACAAAATACAGTTTCAGTTAGTTATTGTTTTTTTAAAAAAACTCTTTTTTTCAATTCTAGTTTTGGTTATTTGGTTAGTTTCCGTTAACTATAATAACCTCGGCACTAACACACACTATGTTGTGTGTGTGAATGTATAAATGTTATCTTGAGTAATGTGAAACAACATAAAGAGAGCGAGTCCTTGTGTTTGTGTTCTGTGGTGATAATTGACCTCCAGAGGGAACATCATGATATAAATCCTGGTTAGATGACGTCAGTAGATGTCAGTGACGTGTTTCCTGTCACTCTGATGTCTGGAGTTGTTGAGGAGTTTTAAAGAGAAGCAGCTCTGACGCCTCTACAATCATCTCACTCAGCGCTAACTGGATTAGCAGAGAGGCTCCATGTAGCACAGGAACATCATATTTAATGGACGAGTCATCCATCTCCCTCAGTGACTCTCAGCGGCTCCACCGTCACTAAACGTTGCTTCACCGACGGGAAGAATCTGATCCAACGTGATGCAGTTACACGTCTCCAGGCTCAGACTGGTTTATTCAGCTATCAGGTTTATTCAGCTATCAGGTTTATTCAGCTATCAGGTTTATTCAGCTATCAGGTTTATTCAGCTATCGGGTTTATTCAGCTATCGGGTTTATTCAGCTATCAGGTTTATTCAGCTATCAGGTTTATTCAGCTATCAGGTTTATTCAGCTATCAGGTTTATTCAGCTATCAGGTTTATTAAGCTCTCAGGTTTATTCAGCTATCGGGTTTATTCAGCTATCAGGTTTATTCAGCTATCAGGTTTATTCAGCTATCAGGTTTATTCAGCTATCAGCTTTATTCAGCTATCAGGTTTATTCAGCTCTCAGGTTTATTCAGCTCTCAGGTAGCGCTGGCACAGTATCCTGCTCTACACAGTCTCACTGCACTAACTACATTCATGTAACATGAACTCCTTGATGTCTGTTTTATCTTGTGACAACGTTTTAGATTTCCATTTGCTTTATTTCAGAGAAATAATGATATAAAAACCACAAAATCCAACTCAAAACCAAGCAGTAATTACACTTACCACAGTCTGCTTTGCATATTTAAACTAATTTAAACATGAAACAAAAGCAGTGTGGTCTTGTATTTCTTCATTGTGTTGAATAGTGAAGACAAGAATATTATAAATTATAAGTTTATTTGAAAGGGAAATTATTGTCTAGATAGTGATGAAGTAAAAAAGGTGAGATAAAAGACTAAAATATAAAATTCCTCTTTAATTATACACAAATCTTTGAATAGAGTTGTTAAACACTTTTAAATACATTTATAACTAAATCAGTTTGAAAATGTTTATTGACTGAAAACTAAATATAAAATCTGAAAGAAGACAACAACATTATAGTTCCTGCTCTCTGTTTATCATCACTATTAGAACCTTTTACAGCAAAACCAGAGACAGGAACTACGTTTTTGGGGTCAAAGGTCAAATAAATCATCATGATTTTGAGCATAAATATTAAATAATCAATACAGTACATGTAGAAATAAGAGTCATATCACTGATTTACCTGTAACATATTTAGCTGGACAGTTAAAACACGTTAAAGCAGTTTTTCTCAGTTTAACCTGTTGATAATTACTGTAGTTAGACTCTGTAGAACAGGGGACTCAAACTCAAATTACCTGGGGGCCGCTGGAGGCAGGATCAAAATCACCAAAAAAAGACACAATTACTAAAAAAAGAAACAAAATGACAGAAAAATACACAAAATTACAAAAAGACACAAAATGACTAAAAACAGACACAAAATCACCAAAAAAAGACACAAAATGACTAAAAAAAGACACAAAATCATTTAAAAAAGACATAAAATGACCCAAAAAAGACAAAATGACAGAAAAAAACAAAATTACTTTAAAAAGAAACAAAATTATAAAAAAGACACAAAATGATCCAAAAAAGTAATTAAAGGGACCTTCCACACACAACACGGTAAAGTGTCATTCATATAAAACTCACATTAAACTTTCATATCAAGGTGGGGCCACAAAATATCATCACGAGGGCCACAATTGGCCCGTGGGCGCCAGTTTGAGATCCTGGTCTAGCGTCTCTTGGATCCGTTGTGATGAAACGGTAGAATCTGTCCTCGTGTTGATGTGGTCGTCTCTCTCCTTGGTCTGGTGGCTGAGAGAGAACAGGAGCTGTGGATAATCTATGAAACAGGAAACACATCAGGCTCCTGGACACATTCAGGGACATTATCCTGGTAGGAAATGAGATTATCCATCAGCTGATCTACCTGATCAGACACATTGCTCTGACAGCAGCAACACGTTGCCACAACCAGTCACAATCTCTGCCAGCAAGCAGAGTTTATACACCAACAGGCAGAGTGTTGGTGAAGGTTACACTGGAACTTTCTCTCTGCTGCTCTAATTAAATCAACCAGCCTGGAGAGTCTCTGGGTGTGTGTGTGTGTGTGTGTGTGTGTGTGTTGGAGGTTATTAATATGAAGATGTAACTCTTCAGACAGTAAATGTGTTCATGTAGAAACTGGAATGATGATCTGCTGCTTACAGAGATTCTCCTCTTCTCTTCTTCTAACTGGACCCAGTCGCAGCACACAGGATACCAGGAACACTTGGTTATAGCTTTAATGTTTAAACCCTGGCAGCTACAGAGCAACGCAACAAAATACACTTAGAACAGCACAAAATACACTTAGAACAGCACAAAACACACTTAGAACAGCACAAAATACACTTAGAACAGCACAAAATACACTTAGAACAGCTGAATG